>NC_091183.1:31678777-31841277 GCF_040958095.1 Procambarus clarkii
AGTTGTGGGAGTATGGGTTCGAGTCACTTCTGGGGTGTGAGTTTTCAGTTGTATATAGTCCTGGGGACCATTCAGGCTTGTTTGCATTTGTGTTCCTCACGTGTGCCCCAAAGAATGAGGTGATTTGATAAAATGCTATGCCCAAGATTACCATCCGAGTGCCGGCGGGGAAGTGGTTCATATAGCCTCGGCTATCACTTCCTTATGTCCGGTCGTGATGGTCAAGCGGATTAAGGCGTCCCTGTACATACCAGTTGTGGGAGTATGGGTTCGAGTCACTTCTGGGGTGTGAGTTTTCAGTTGTATATAGTCCTGGGGACCATTCAGGCTTGTTTGCATTTGTGTTCCTCACGTGTGCCCCAAAGAATGAGGTGATTTGATAAAATGCTATGCCCAAGATTACCATCCGAGTGCCGGCGGGGAAGTGGTTCATATAGCCTCGGCTATCACTTCCTTATGTCCGGTCGTGATGGTCAAGCGGATTAAGGCGTCCCTGTACATACCAGTTGTGGGAGTATGGGTTCGAGTCACTTCTGGGGTGTGAGTTTTCAGTTATATATATATATATATATATATATATATATATATATATATATATATTATTAAATATGACCGAAAAAGTAAGATTAATAATTCTAACACAAATTTTCTCTATCTTTCGCACATTTCTTTTCACTGTTGGTGGTAATTCAAAAATCAATTCTCCAAAATTCATTTTTATTGCTAGTCTGACGCGACACTTGAGCGAGTTTCGTAAAACTTATTACATTTTCAAAGACTTTAGTTTACACATACACAACTGAATAGAACTTACACATCTCCGATTTGTTTATATCTACATTTGAGTGAGGTGGATGGGGTGAGGTGGCATTAATAGGGTATTAATTTCATCATAATATATATATATATATATATATATATATATATATATATATATATATATATATATATATATATATATATATATATATATATATATATATATGTATACATATATATATATATATAGAAGGGAGTACCACCTCTAGCTGGAAGGGGGACCTATAGCCTCGGAGGAAACCACGCATAACGTATTAGAGGGAATGTTTTGATCCCCTCCAATACAGTTTCTGTGTGCTTTTCTCCTACCACCCCTTCCTTTTTTATTTTTTGTGCTTTATTATATATTTGATGGTTACAAGATATACATGGGTTGATACAAAAATAATAATACAAAAAGGTGCATAAAGGTTATGGATCTCTTGAAAAACACGACAATGGGAAACATTGATGAATGTCACAGACGGGTTCGATCATTGTTGCAAGTCAAACACTTCTTCGAATTCCTCTGAAGTTGGACTAGTGCCTAAGACGCAACAGGTATTTTCCCTCTGAATCGCAACACTGAGGCGCTGGAACAAGAAATTTTTTGCTCTCTGGTCTTTTGTAGCGCTGATCAATTTGTCCCCCAATTCCTTCAGGAACTTCAATGCACATTTTCCCCCCGAACCGAGGGTCTCTGAGTCGATCGGAACAAAGCTGTAGCAGTGTGCTAGACCTCTATATTTAATAATTTTCTTCGATTCTTTGAAACAAGCAGCATCACCGGTTTCACGTGTGCTGTAGTGGAGGTAGGTACTGGCCAGTGTGGCAGCGCACGTGTAGTCCCACACCACTTGCTTACCATCCTTCCAAGGTAACAAGGTAACCCCCATCTGGGCGCTTCTGAGGGTCGTTAGGTCTGGATAAGTGTGGTTCTCTTTGTGCCGGGCAGCGGGCTGTGGCGAGGCTCTTCTTGATGATGTCGTTGACTTCTTCATGTCTTGCAGTTTTACCCTGTGCTTTACGACATACCAGACCATGACGACCATATTGGTCTGCCCTCGCAGTTCCGCAGATGCACCTATGTTCGGTGAGGATCGGGGCGGCAAGGCGAAGGGCAACTCCAATGTGGAGAGCGCCATTACTGAGGCGAGTTCCCAGGGCTGCAGTGGGCACAGCAAATAAAAAATCCCGGCATGGGGTGCTGTTACCGCTAGGAGGCGGGCTTTGTTTTCAGCATCAGCGTTGTCAATTATTGCTGTGACAGTCTTTTCCATTATGGGGCTATCCCAGTGGGCCTGCTTGTGATTTTTTGGGACTTGTGGTCAGGGTTGAGGGTGTGCAATGGTGTCCCATTGTCTGGCTGCTTCGATGAACGTTTGATCATGAGTTCCCGCTGTCTCTCTCATACGCTCTGGTAGGATCTGCTCTACCAATTCGTTGGCTGCTGTACATGAGGATAAGAATGCTGGAAGTGCTACCTCAGTTACCTTTCGTATGCCTATCTCTCCAAATCTCACTGGGAGTGTTGCTTGGTCCCACTGACTGTCATCTAAATCTAGGTTGAGCGCCTTCCTGAATATTGACCTGAGGAGCTCATCATATATATATATATATATATATATATATATATATATATATATATATATATATATATATATATATATATATATACAACTTTAGAACACTTTCCCACCAGGAGACTCGAACCCTCGCCAGCACAGAAGCCTTCCAGCAACTGGCATAACAGGTACGCCTTAACCCGCTCCACCACCAGCTCAGACCCTTAAAAGAGATGGTAATTTCGGAGTATTTATATACTCCAAAGATCACCACCTCCCAAGAGCACTAGAGCAAGTGAGGGGTCATTTATACATTTATTTCATCAAGTCCCTGTTAATATGGGAGAACACTGTGTCTATGAACTTAAGGCACAACTCTCCTAAACACGAGATTGAAGTATACAACTTTAGAACACTTTCCCACCAGGAGACTCGAACCCTCGCCAGCACAGAAGCCTTCCAGCAACTGGCATAACAGGTACGCCTTAACCCGCTCCACCACCAGCTCAGACCCTTAAAAGAGATGGTAATTTCGGAGTATTTATATACTCCAAAGATCACCACCTCCCAAGAGCACTAGAGCAAGTGAAGGGACATTTATACGTTTATTTCATCAAGTCCCTGTTAATATGGGAGAACACTGTGTCTATGAACTTAAGGCACAACTCTCCTAAACACGAGAGTGAAGTATACAACTTTAGAACACTTTCCCACCAGGAGACTCGAACCCTCGCCAGCACAGAAGCCTTCCAGCAACTGGCATAACAGGTACGCCTTAACCCGCTCCACCACCAGCTCAGACCCTTAAAAAGAGATGGTAATTTCAGAGTATTTATATACTCCAAAGATCACCACCTCCCAAGAGCACTAGAGCAAGTGAGGGGTCATTTATACGTTTATTTCATCAAGTCCCTGTTAATATGGGAGAACACTGTGTCTATGAACTTAAGGCACAACTCTCCTAAACACGAGAGTGAAGTATACAACTTTAGAACACTTTCTAAAGTGTTCACTTTCTAAAGTAAATAGACACAGTGTTCTCCCATATTAACAGGGACTTGATGAAATAAACGTATAAATGACCCCTCACTTGCTCTAGTGCTCTTGGGAGGTGGTGATCTTTGGAGTATATAAATACTCCGAAATTACCATCTCTTTTAAGGGTCTGAGCTGGTGGTGGAGCGGGTTAAGGCGTACCTGTTATGCCAGTTGCTGGAAGGCTTCTGTGCTGGCGAGGGTTCGAGTCTCCTGGTGGGAAAGTGTTCTAAAGTTGTATACTACACTCTCGTGTTTAGGAGAGTTGTGCCTTAAGTTCATAGACACAGTGTTCTCCCATATTAACAGGGACTTGATGAAATAAACGTATAAATGACCCCTCACTTGCTCTAGTGCTCTTGGGAGGTGGTGATCTTTGGAGTATATAAATACTCCGAAATTACCATCTCTTTTAAGGGTCTGAGCTGGTGGTGGAGCGGGTTAAGGCGTACCTGTTATGCCAGTTGCTGGAAGGCTTCTGTGCTGGCGAGGGTTCGAGTCTCCTGGTGGGAAAGTGTTCTAAAGTTGTATACTTCACTCTCGTGTTTAGGAGAGTTGTGCCTTAAGTTCATAGACACAGTGTTCTCCCATATTAACAGGGACTTGATGAAATAAACGTATAAATGACCCCTCACTTGCTCTAGTGCTCTTGGGAGGTGGTGATCTTTGGAGTATATAAATACTCCGAAATTACCATCTCTTTTAAGGGTCTGAGCTGGTGGTGGAGCGGGTTAAGGCGTACCTGTTATGCCAGTTGCTGGAAGGCTTCTGTGCTGGCGAGGGTTCGAGTCTCCTGGTGGGAAAGTGTTCTAAAGTTGTATACTTTACTCTCGTGTTTAGGAGAGTTGTGCCTTAAGTTCATAGACACAGTGTTCTCCCATATTAACAGGGACTTGATGAAATAAACGTATAAATGACCCCTCACTTGCTCTAGTGCTCTTGGGAGGTGGTGATCTTTGGAGTATATAAATACTCCGAAATTACCATCTCTTTTAAGGGTCTGAGCTGGTGGTGGAGCGGGTTAAGGCGTACCTGTTATGCCAGTTGCTGGAAGGCTTCTGTGCTGGCGAGGGTTCGAGTCTCCTGGTGGGAAAGTGTTCTAAAGTTGTATACTTCACTCTCGTGTTTAGGAGAGTTGTGCCTTAAGTTCATAGACACAGTGTTCTCCCATATTAACAGGGACTTGATGAAATAAACGTATAAATGACCCCTCACTTGCTCTAGTGCTCCTGGGAGGTGGTGATCTTTGGAGTATATAAATACTCCGAAATTACCATCTCTTTTAAGGGTCTGAGCTGGTGGGGGAGCGGGTTAAGGCGTACCTGTTATGCCAGTTGCTGGAAGGCTTCTGTGCTGGCGAGGGTTCGAGTCTCCTGGTGGGAAAGTGTTCTAAAGTTGTATACTTCACTCTCGTGTTTAGGAGAGTTGTGCCTTAAGTTCATAGACACAGTGTTCTCCCATATTAACAGGGACTTGATGAAATAAACGTATAAATGACCCCTCACTTGCTCTAGTGCTCTTGGGAGGTGGTGATCTTTGGAGTATATAAATACTCTGAAATTACCATCTCTTTTAAGGGTCTGAGCTGGTGGTGGAGCGGGTTAAGGCGTACCTGTTATGCCAGTTGCTGGAAGGCTTCTGTGCTGGCGAGGGTTCGAGTCTCCTGGTGGGAAAGTGTTCTAAAGTTGTATACTTCACTCTCGTGTTTAGGAGAGTTGTGCCTTAAGTTCATAGACACAGTGTTCTCCCATATTAACAGGGACTTGATGAAATAAACGTATAAATGACCCCTCACTTGCTCTAGTGCTCTTGGGAGGTGGTGATCTTTGGAGTATATAAATACTCCGAAATTACCATCTCTTTTAAGGGTCTGAGCTGGTGGTGGAGCGGGTTAAGGCGTACCTGTTATGCCAGTTGCTGGAAGGCTTCTGTGCTGGCGAGGGTTCGAGTCTCCTGGTGGGAAAGTGTTCTAAAGTTGTATACTTCACTCTCGTGTTTAGGAGAGTTGTGCCTTTATATATATATATATATATATATATATATATATATATATATATATATATATATATTTTAAGATGAATAGGAAAACCAGGGATATACTGAACATCTTGTATCAGAATCTTTACTTTAAAAAACATAACGTTTCGAATACTTCTCGTATTCATCATCAGATCTAAAAGAAAAAACAGAAATCACAATCAAATAGCTGGTAAACAAAGAACTCATACTGAATATAATTGCCTATCAAAGAAAGGAAAATGCTTAAAAAACAAAACACTTAAGCGCACTTAAAGTGATCAATACAAATAAAACTTATTAACTGTCACATATATTAAAACTAATTTAAAATCCATTAAACTACAAGATGAAATTTATAACTACTTAAACAAACCATTCTATTAAACTTACGTGAAGTGATCAGAAGTGAAACTTGATACCTAACACATAGATACTAAACACTATAACAAATATTTATATAATGACTACAAATCTACAAAAAATGTATGTAAAATACAAACAGAATAAACGACAATTATATATATATATATATATATATATATATATATATATATATATATATATATATATATATATATATATATATGTATATATATATATATATATATATATATATATATATATATATATATATATATATATATATATATATATATAATGCAAACGACTGAATAACTCACCTGTTCGTGAAAAGTCTTGGGCCATCACAATTCTTTCCACAGCCTCTGCTGCGCTGAGTATATGATGACCATTCCTAACAAATGTGTTGATGCTCTGTAGGAACTCTGACGTCTTGATGAATTTAAGGCGATTCACTTTCTGTAGATTTGCGACGTCTCGCAATATTCCTGCCTCTGCAGTCTATGCCAAACCAATTATCAAATGATAATTAAGACTTTGAAAAGTAACTGTATTCAACATTATTAAACATTCTACATCAATTTATCTCATTAGGAACAATAACGCTTCATCATAAAACCTTTTTAACTTGTATTTAACACCAAAAGGCAGTTGTGACTTACAGTAAAATATACTGCTTTTGCCGAGCCACTCTGAACCAGCAAAGTTACAGAGTGGTCGTCCACAATGTCCTGGAGGGACTGGATGGGCTGAGGGATGTGTCTGACAGCCAGGAGAGCCATGAGGTTGCCACCGTAGCTCTGTGTCAACACCACCGTCACCAGCCCCCACACCACCATCACCACCCGCTCCCACCACCAGACATTCTGTTCTGAAATACCTGTTGAGAAAGATTATAATGCAAGCTCGGCTAGGCTCGTGCATTCGAGTTTACCAAACTCGGATTACAAGATTTATTTATTTATTATTATTTGATTGATTTATTGATTGAATTTAGATTGAATGATTGATTGGCGAAGATTAAGCCACCATAAGAGGTGGCACTAGCATGAGTGGTAAGGTGGTATATGTTTGGAGTGAAAGTATTATTTGGTCATGCAACATCTTGAAGTGTATCCAGGCCCTTGGGGCTAGAGAGATTATATTGAATTGGCAAGGCTACAGAAGATTTAATAATTTATAAGATACTTCAATAAATTATATTTTGGCATTTAGTGGGATACAACATTTAATTCACTTGTGTCTTTGGGGGAATGAACCCCGTCCAGTAATATATGAGGCCCTCGGTTTCCTAACCAAGTCACAATGAGACCATCAGTTTACTAACCAAGTCACGATGAGACCATCAGTTTACTAACCAAGTCACGATGAGACCGTCAGTTTACTAACCAAGTCACAATGTAACTTTAATTGGGACTCAGAAAATGCGTAAGTGCTATTAACCAGATTTACAAGACTTCCGTGGAACACGACGGCAATATCTTGTGGTTATAGATTCCTTCATCTACAACATCGTGGGTAAAAACATTTCATTAACTCGTTATGAGTTGCACTTAAACATTCCTGCTGAGTCTTGTGTCAGTGTGAGCGTCCAGGCCTGGTTCTACAGGTGTGGCCTCCAGTTGGACGAGAAGCAGTTTTAAAGGAAATGAAACATGAACATCTAAGATGAGGTAGACTGGTGTTCATGACGTGGATGCAGCGGTGGAACTTCCCAGATCCCATTGTGGTACTAATTGCTCGATTGTCTCCAGTTAACTGTTTTATGAGTTTATTATGTTTGAGTCTCTCCTGGATCATAATTACAACCAGAAATAAGTTTAATTATAACAAATATAAAAATAAATGAATTAATATAGCAAGCAATAAATCCACAAGGGCCGGGACGAGGGTTTGAACCTACGTTCGAAAGGATCCCAGACGCTGCCTTAATCGACTGAGCTACGACATTGTAAAATAATTGCATCCGGGAAATCATCCTGATTTACCAACCTACGTGATGTGACGTAGGTTCGAACCCCTCGTCATGGCCCCTGGTGGATTTGTTCACTGATGCATCTTGCTATTGTGATTTCTGTGTATAGCAAGCAATTGATAACAAAGGTTTCGGTGTGGGTTTAAAATCCCATTTTATGTTTCAGTTTGCTAACTGGTTCAGTGATATAGTTTACGTTGTCAAAGAATTCCACCAGATAATCCTAAACACTAATGAAAAGAATATTCTTATGAAAATTATTATCGTTTCATTCCCTCCCTCACCACTTCCCTCCCTCCCTCCCTGCCTCCATCAAAATTTTCCATTAAAACCACAATTTTTTTTTATTTCTTGTCATGAAATTGTTGTGAACCTCAGAGTTAATGTTTATTGTAAATTTAAGCATGTTACTCCACCTGGTTCCTGATTTGACCCCAATTGTCGCAAGACGTCTCAAACACCGTTTTTGGATGCTGTTATATGGGCTAGCTAATTGTCCTCCATTAAGTTAATTATTGTTCCTTCTTTCTTAATCTATATAAATAAAAATGGATATGTTCGATTGTTCAAAATCGCTAATCTCCGAAAGTTCTTCACCGATTGCTTTGAAATTTTCACACAACATTCCATTCGCATCCGAGCAGGTTTTTATATACATTCTATATAGATGTCACGTCTGTGACGGTAAAAAGAAAACATGGTTTTTCTGAAAAACTGTGTTTTTGAATGTGTTTTTCATGTGAGGGAAATCTTGGAAACGTCTTTGCCGATTGCTTTGAAATTTTGACACAATGTTGCATTCGAATAGGCGCGTCCTTTTATATATTTACTATATACATGCTTCACCTGTGACCGGAAAAAACATGTTTTTTTGGAAAAACAGCCATCTGTTGGATGTACGGGGAACACACGCTGTAATCACTGAAAGTTCTTCACCGATTGCTTTGAAATTTTGACACAAACGTTGCATTCGAATAGGCGCGTCTTTTTATATACCTACTATATAGATGCCATCCCTGTGGCAGGTAAAAACATGAGTTTTTGAAAACCAGTGCCATCTGTTGCACATAATGGCAACATGCACGCTATACCAAATATGTCACGAATTCCATTTCAATGTTTCCGATTGCATTGATAAATTTTATTTTCATAGATTTCGATTTATTTAATTTTTTATTGAATTATTTTGTGTGACACTGTGTTGGAATTGAGCTGTGTTGTTTACCATACCGTCCGTTTCGTAAATATAAGTATAGATACCTGTTACCTGTGACAGGTAAAACTATGCTTTTCTTGAAAAACAGCGCATCTGTTGCATGTAAGAGAAACACACATGTTATACTAGATATGTTACAATTCCATTTCAATGTTTCTGATTGCATTGTTAAATGGAATTTTCATAGATTTTCATTTATTTTCATTTTGATTTAATTATTTTGTGTGAAATGCATTGGAATTGAGCTGTGTTGTTTACCAGACCGTTCATTTCGTGAGTATAGTTTATTTGTTAATTTTTTCATATTTTCATTTCATTTTTAACTGTTTTTCTTATATTTCAGTGATGGGAACATCAGATCACTTGATGTTCCCAATTTTCTGATGGGAACATCAGACCATTTGGTAAGGCATTGGACAAGGGATAGGGTAATGGTGGTGAAGGACGAGGGGACGGATGGGGGGGGATGGTGGGGACGAGGGGATGGGGGAGTGGAGAATGGTGGTGAAGACAAAGGGACCGGGGAGTGGGGTATGGTGCGAAGGAAAAGGGGCTGGTGGAGTGGGGAATTGTGGGATGGATTAGGGGACCATGGAGTGAGAAATGGTTGGGAGGCCGGAAAGACGGGTGAGGGAGGAATGGTGGGGTGGACTGGGGGACAGGGAAGGTTGCTGTGGCTCAGTAATGCACTTGCGTTGCTGAGCCACAGCAACGCGTGGCCGGGTACTGCTAGTACCTAATAAGGCACTACTAACCAATGAAGCAATGATGTTAACATTGATAAACTTTAAATGTATTATATTCAGTTTTAGAATATTTGGAGTTTGTATAACAAAGTTAACATGGATCATAACCACAGAACCACTCTTCGGAGTTATACTTTTGGTGAAAGCTTTGATTTTATTAGAGATATTGAATATCTGCCAGGAATTCTTTATTAGGTACTTATGTGATCTTATACAGAAACATGCAGAGGCCAGGAAGGTGTAGTGAGGCCTGGAAGGTGATGTGAAGGTATTAGTGAGGCCAGGGAAGTGATGTTAAGGGGGGATTAGATTTATATATGCCTAAAATGAAAACTGGTTCGATTTCAATCAAACTTTTTTGACGTGTTGTATATAAATGGGTTTCATCTGGTCCAAGTCTCAGCATCGTAGCATAATAGGAAGAGAGAAAAAAATTTAATTATGTGTCAAAATTTTTCACACACACACACACATGTGTGTGTGTGTGTGTGTGTACTTACCTAGTTGTGCTTGCGGGTGTTGAGCTCTGGCTCTTTGGTCCCATCTCTCAACTGTCAATCAACTAATGTACAGGTTTCTGAGCCTAATGGGCTCTATCATATCTACACTTGAAGCTGTGTATGGAGTCAGCCTCCACCACATCACTTCCTAATGCATTCCATTTGTCTACTACTCTGACACTGAAAAAAATCTTTCTAACGTCTCTATGGCTCCTTTGGGCACTCAGTTTCCACCTGTGTCCCCTAGTGCATGTGCCCTTTGTGGTAAATAGCCTGTCTTTATTTACCCTATCAATTCCTCTGAGAATCTTGTATGTGGTGATCATGTCCCCTCTAACTCTTCTGTCTCCCGGTGACGTGAGGTTTAATTCCCGTAATCTCTCCTTGTAGCTCATATCCCTCAGTTCAGGTACTAGTCTGGTTTCAAACCTTTGAACCTTTTCCAGTTTAGCCATATGCATGACTAGATATGGACTCCATGCTGGAGCTGCATACTCCAGGATTGGTCTGACATATGTGGTATACAAAGTTCTGAAAGATTTCTTACATCGATTTCTAAAGGCCGTTCTTATGTTAGCCAACCTGGCATATGCCGCTGATGTTATCCTCTTGATATGAGCGTCAGGGAACAGATCTGGTGTGATATCAACCCCCAGGTCTTTCTCTCTCTCAGACTCTTAAAGGATTTCATTTCCCAAATGATACCTTGTATCTGGTGTCCTGCTCCCTACACCTATCTTCATTACATTATATTTTCTTAGGTTAAACTCTAACAACCATTTGTTCGCCCATTCCTGCAGCTTGTTCAGGTCTTCTTGAAGCCTCAAGTTGTCCTCCTGTCTTAATCCTTTTCATAATTTTGGCGCCGTCAGCAAATATTGAGAGGAATGAGTCTATGCCCTCTCATTGACGTATATGAAACAGGATTTGTACGAGTACAGAGCACTATGGGACTCCAATGGTGACTTCACGCCAATCTGAGGTCTCATCTCTCACTGTAACTCTCTGCTTTCTATCGCTTAGGTGTTCCCTTATCCACTGGAGCGCCCTACCAGTTACTCCTGCCTGTTTCTCCAGTTTTATGGGGTACTGTGTCAAAGGCTTTCCGGCAATCCAAAAAAATGCAGTCCACCCATCCTTCTCTTTCTTGCTTAATCTTTGTCACCTGATCGTAGAACTCTATTAAGCTTGTAAGGCAAGATTTACCTATGAACCTATGTTCATGGGTTGTCACGAAGTCCCTTTTCTCCAGATGTGTTACTTGGTATTTTCTCACGATCTTCTCCATCACCTCGCATGGTATAAAAGTTAAGGACACTGGCCTGTAGTTCAGTGCCTCTTGTCTGTCACCCTGTTTGTATATTGGGACTACATTAGCAGTGTTCCATATTTCTGGTAGGTCTCCCGTTTCCAGTGACCTACTATACACTATGTAGAGTGGCAAGCAAAGCGCAAGCACACTTTTTCAATACCCATGATGAGATTCCATCCGGGCCAACAGCCTTTCTCACGTCTAGATCCAATAGGTGCCTCTTAACCTCATCTCTAGTAATTTCGATCCCTTCCAAGGTCGCCTGGTTTACTACCACCTCTCCTAGTGCAGTGACCTCTCCTCGTTCTATTGTGAAGACCTCCTGGATCCTCTTGTTGAGTTCCTCACACTCCTCTTTGTCATTCTCTGTGTACCTGTCCTCACCCGTTCTAAGTTTCATCACCTGTTCCTTCACTGTTGTTTTCCTCCTGATGTGACTGTGTTGTAGCTTTGGTTCGGTTTTGGCTTTATTAGCTATATCATTTTCATACTTTTTCTCAGCTTCTCTTCTCACACTAACGTACTCGTTCTTGGTTCTCTGGTATCTCTCTCTACTGTCTGGTGTTCTGTTATTTCGGAAGTTCCTTCACGCCCTTTTGTTCAGTTCCTTTGCTTTCACACATGGCCTATTAGTTCATGGATTCTTCTTTTGCTTCTCGTTTTTTCCTGTCGGGCTGGGATAAACCTGTTTACTGCCTCCTGACACTTTTGGGTGGCATAGTCCACACACACACACGTGTGTGTGTGTGTACTCACCTAATTGTATTCACCTGTGTGTGTGTGTGTGTGTGTGTGTGTGTGTGTGTGTGTGTGTGTGTGTGTGTGTGTGTGTGTGTGTGTGTGTGTGTGTGTTTGTGTGTACTCACCTCTTTGTGCTTGCGGGAGTTGAGCTCAGGCTCTTTGGTAGCCTGAGCTCAACATATTTCCAAGTTGAGTAAAAGCTTTCCCACATTCTGGACACTCGTGAAGTTTAATATCTGCATGCAGCAGTCTGTGAACCTTCATATTTCCATACTGAGCTCTGAGCATACTGGGCTCTATCATATCTACACTTGAAACTGTGTATGGAGTCAGCCTTCACCACATCACTTCCTAATGCATTACATTTGTCAACCACTCTGACACTAAAAAAGTTCTTTGCAATATCTCCGAGGCTTATTTGGCTACTCAGTTTCCACTAATCTTTCAGCGACATGAGGTTTTTGTTCTCGTAGTATGTCCTGTAGTGAATTACATTCATTAGGAATTCACTTTCTAATTCATTCCGGTAAGTTTATCCCGTCCTTATGTCCTCGTAGCTCATACCTCTCAGCTCCGGTACTACTCTGGTGGTAAACCTTTGAACCTTTTCCAATTTAGTCTTATCCTTGACTAGATATGGACTCCATGCTGGGGCTGCATACTCCAGGATTGGCCTGACATGTGGTATGCAAAGTTTTGAATCATTCCTTACACAAGTTTCTAAATGCCGTTCTTATTTTGCCCATCCTGGCATATGCCGCTGATGTTATCCTCTTGATATAGGCTGTAGGGGTCTGGTCTGGCATGAAATCAACCCCCCAGGTCTTTTTCTCTCTCTGACTCTTGAAGTAGGCTCTGGTAGGCCTCCAGTATCATCTCCCAAATGATACCTTGTATCTGGCCTCCTGCTCCCTACACCTATCTTCATTACATTCCATTTGCTTGGGTTAAACTCTAACAACCATTTGTTCGACCATTCCTTCAGTTCGTGTAGGTCTTCTTGAAGCCTCAAGTTGTCCTCCTCTGTCTTAATCCTTCTCATAATTTTGGCATCGTCAGCAAAAGTTCAGAGAAATGAGTCTATATCCTCCGGAAGATCATTTACGTATACCAGAAACAGGATAGGACCGGGAACAGAGCCCTGTGGAACTCCACTGGTGACTTCACGCCAATCTGAGGTCTCACCTCTCACTGTAACTCTCTGCTTCCTATTGCTTAGGTACTCCTATATCTACTGGAGCGCTCTACCAGTTACTCCTGCCTGTCATTCCAGCTTATGTACCAGCCTCTTATGGGGGACTGTGTCAAAGACTTTCCGACAATCCAAGAAAATACAGTCCGCCCAGTCTTTTGTTTCTTGTTTAATCTTTGTCACCTGGTCGTAGAATTTTGTTAATCAATTAGGGCAAGATTTACCATCCCTGAACCCATGTTGGCTTTTTATCACGAAGTCCCTTCTCTTCAGATGTGTTACTAGGGATTTTCTCGCGATCTTCTTCATCACCTTGCATGGTATACAAGTTAAGGACACTGGCCTGTAGTTCAGTGCCTCTTGTCTGTCACCCTTTTGTATATTGGGACCACATTTGCCGTCTTCCGTATTTCTGGTAGGTCTCCTGTCTCCAGTGACCTAATATACACTATGGAGAGTGGCGAGTAAAGTGCCTCTGCACACTCTTTCAGTGTGTGTGTGTGTGTGTGTGTGTGTGTGTGTGTGTGTGTGTGTGTGTGTGTGTGTGTGTTTGTACGCATGTGTTTTTTTTTTGAGTGTGTATTCACCTAGTTGTGCTTGCGGGGGTTGAGCCCTGCTCTTTCGGCCCGCCTCTCAACTGTCCATCAACTGTTTCTGCTACTACTTTTTTTCACACCACACACACACACACATACACCCCCACCCCCTCCCAGGAAGCAGCCTGTGACAGCTGACTAACTCCCAGGTACCTATTTACTGCTAGGTAACAGGGACATAGGGTGAAAGAAACTCTGCCCATAGTTTCTCCCCGGCGCCCGAGATCGAACCCGGGACTACAGGATCACGTGACCAGCGTGCTTTCCGCTCAACCACCGGCTCCCCAGTGCGTGTGTGTGTGTGTGTGTGTGTGTGTGTGTGTGTGTGTGTGTGTGTGTGTGTGTGTGTGTGTATGTGTGTGTGTGTGTGTATGTGTGTGTGTGTGTGTGCGTGCGTGTGTGTGTGTGTGTGTGTGTGCGTGCGTGTGTGTGTCGCGAGGGCCCCTTAGGTGTCAACCTTTACCCGGAATGAGCCTCTTTTTAAATATATATATTAGGATTTTAATAAATATATAATATTAAATATATAAATATAAATATATTTTTAAATATATATATATTAAAATAAATAATGTATCAAATGCTTTTTGGCAGTCCAAAAATATGCAGTTTGCCCAACCTTTTCTGTCCTGCCTTATCCTCATTATTTTTTCATAGAATTCCCAAAGGTTTGTTAGGTAAGATATCCATTTCCAGAATCCATGTTGAGGTTTGTTTACAAACCTAATGTTCTCAAGGTGTGCAACCAGTCTTAGCCAAATTATTCTTTCAAGTATTTTACGGGGGATGCTGGTCAGTGATACAGGTCTACAGTTAAGTGCCTCCTCCCTATCCCCTTTCTTGAAAATCGGTACGACATTTGCCCTCTTCCAGGAATTGGGCAATTCCCTCGACATAAAAGACTCATTAAAGATCTTTGCCAGAGGCATGCTGTGGGCCTGCGCCACCTCTTTTAGTATCCACAGTGATACTTTTTCTCGTCCACCTGCTTTAGTTGCATCCAGTGTTGTCAACTGTTTCATTACCTCCTCTGCTGTCACCTCTATATCTGACAGTCTTTCGTCTAGGGTAATCTCTTCTAAGAATGGGAGTTGCTCAGGCTTGGTTGTGAACACTCCATGGAAACTGGCATTCAGTGCCTCGCACATTTCCTTGTCACTTTCAGTATATGCCCCGTCTGTCTTCCTTAGTCGTGTCACTTGGTCGTTCACCGACATTTTCAGTCTTATATGACTGTGCAGTAATTTAGGTTGTTTTTTCGCTTTAATCACAATATCGTTCACATATTTTCTTTCCGATACTCTTCTTATGTTAACGTAATCGTTCCTAGCTCTGTTGCATCTAATCCTGTTGTCCTCTGTCCGTTGTCTTCTGTACATGTGTGTGTGTGTGAGCATGAGTATTCACCTAGTTGTATTCACCTAGTTGTGCTTGCGGGGGTTGAGCTCTGCTCTTTCGGCCCGCCTCTCAACTGTCAATCAACTGTTTCTACTACTACTTTTTTCACATCACACAGACACACACACACACACACACACACACACACACACACACACACACACACACACACACACTCACATACACCAGGAAGCAGCCCGTGACAGCTGACTAACTTCCAGATACCTATTCACTACTAGGTAACAGGGGCATAGGGTGAAAAAAACTCTGCCCATCGTTTCTCCCCGGCGCCCGGGATCGAACCCAGGACCTCAGGATCACGTGTCCAGCGTGCTGTCCGTTCGGCCACCGGCTCCCCACCGCCTGTGTGTGTGTGTGTGTGTGTGTGTGTGTGTGTGTGTGTGTGTGTGTGTGTGTGTGTGTGTGTGTGTGTGTGTGTGTGTGTGTGTGTGTGTGTGTGTGTGTAAAGTTGTAGCTGTATGTACTAGTTGCATGTGTGGAGGAGAGAAGGTGCCTAGGGGCCTGGGTAATACTGGGTAATAATACTTTTACTACTACCTGGGTAATACAGTATTACTGGTAATACTGGCTCCTTTCTCTTGCCTGCTGTCAAACGGTTGGAGACAATAGGCTCAGCTGGCTGGGAGTCAGTGTTCCTTGAGCCTCCGCATTGGTCTCACAGGAGATCGTTGCCTTCAGCCCTTCCCTGGTATACCACTCTTTCTACTCTCTTTCTGTCTCTTTCTCTCTCTCTCCCTCTTTCTTTCCTCTCTCTCTCTCTACTTTCACTATCTTCTCTCCTCTCTTCTCCTCACTTCCCTCTCTCCTCTTCTTGGTCTCTACCTCTCGACTCGTTCTGCTTCTGCCTCGTTCTCTCTACTCTCCTCTCTGCTCCCCTCCTCTCTCTCTCTTCTCTCTCTAACTTCTTCTCCATCTCTCTCTTATCTCTCTCTCTTCTTCTCCTTCTCTCTCTTATCTCTCTCTCTTTCCTTTTTCTCTCTCTCTCTCTCTTTCTCTCTCTCCCCTTTCTCTCCTCTCTCTCTCTGTCTCCTCTCTCTCTCTCTCTACACTCTTTCTCCTCTCTCTCTCTCTCTCTATCTCTCTCTCTCTCTCTCTCTCTCTCTCTCTCTCTCTCTTTCTGTCTCCTCTCCGTCCTCCTCTCTCTCCTCTCTCCATCTCTATCTTTCAAATGCAATAAAGATAATTAATATGATCTATTAATTCCAATGATTAATTATTATAATTAACATTTTAAAAACCTTTCCTCAAAAAGATATATCGTAACATTTAAAACACGTTTTATTAAAACAATATGATTTCACGTTTTATACTCGCTCTTACAAATTCTCAAAACGTGTATAAAACTTAATTTAAAACGTGACTAAAACAATAAAATGTTGTTCATAGAAAGGTTTAAAAAAACGCAAATAGTTTCGTGAGAAGTGAGTCTTCAGCTAAACAATGTCTTTAACCTAATTCCACATCACGATTCTTGCCTCCTATCAACTGATGGTGTCATTCGTCCATCCTCTTGATCCAGCTACCTCTGCCATCGACCTTTTTCCTCTAAAATTCAGCATCCCTGCGCCATAAATATCTCATTTCTTAAGCCTTATAACTTCCAGCTTACCTTGCAAACCATGTTATATCTCCAATGTCAGTTCGGAGTGTGCCAGACTTGGAGTAACTCTTACACCAAGAGAAGATGGATGTTATAATTTGACAGCAGTTCATAACACTTGACGTTATAAGATACAGTGTACACCCACTACTATGGTCACCTTGTTCTATAAGGTACAGTGTGCACCCCTATCTTAGTCCCCTTCGTTTTATAAAGTATTGTGTACATCCCTACTATGGTCACCATGCTGCTCTAAGGTATAGTGTACACCCCAACCAAGGTCACCTTGATGCTATATGGGTAAATGTACACTCCTACCATGGTCATCTTCGTGCTATAAGGCATTAGGCACCTTAGAGGAGCAATAAAAAATTTAACAAATAAAAATAATGAGAAAATCAGCAGGAGCCATAAGGAGGATTCGAACTTATGCTCTTGTTACTCCCAATTTTTTCAGTGATATATTATTAACGTACAATAACAAAATACAAAGGTTATTGCACCTTTGTGCAGTAACAATATTAATAAAAATATTAAGTGACGTCTTCTCAAAGACCTAATATTATTGGATAAAATAACCTACTTCTCTATTTGTGATTTTTTTTAAGATTTACACCAAGAAGTCTCTTGCACTCTCATGAGTGTGAAATATTTCTTGGTGTAAATCTTTCAATAAACTTCACATATACATATGTGTGGGTTTTTATCCAATAATAATAATAATAATAATAATAACAGTATTGATTATTTATAATATTCTTAAGAGTAGGTTTTAGAACATAATAATAATCGAGGTTTCAGCATTAAAATACTCATAATTTACCAATATTCTAGAAAAGACATGAAAATCATGTAACTTCATTGTTAAGTTCGTTTCATAAAATAAAATATTAAAATATAAATAATGTCTACCTTGATTTAATATTAGTGATAAGAATTTGAATATATCGTCCATCCATCCGGCCAGAGTCTTAAGGGAAGTGCATGAGGACATGAGGAACATCGTCAGAGGCAGCACCAGCAGCGCCGCCAGGATGGCCGCCCACACCAGCGGCTCCAGAGGGAACAGGAAGCCCCACGGGTCCACCTCCGGTCGACCTCGACCTCCAAGGAGTGTCTCAGATTCTATTGTTACTGGCCACGTGAAGTCCATGACCTCGGCTGACAAAGTACCAATGGTAAAGAGACCAAGACCAATGTCCACCTCCTGCAAAGTACAGTTAGAATAATGTATATTTTAACACTTTGAGTGGCCTGCCATGCGTGCCCCAGTCCACTCACTCCAAGGTGGGCTGAGCGCTTTCGTGAGCACGGACCCACACTAAAATGTGTATACTTTTTTAGGATTTCTCGACTCATTTCTCGTACTACGGCGTTCATTTTGGTATCAAATTGTTCGCAATAAATTTCATAAAGGGATATATGCTATAAGGTTAATAGGCCCGGTGCGCCCTCTACAACAAACCCGAAAATCGGCCGAGCGTTACCAGTGAGCAAGCATCCCTTGGCACACCCTCCCTCAAATGTGTATACTCTTTTCCGTTTGAAAACATCAATTTTGGTGATATCCAATTTTTCGCAATAGAATTCCCTAAAGGGATATATGCATATAAGGGCAAATTGAAGAACAACATTAACAATACCATAAGATAAAGTATATCTTCCTGTGAAAAAACAGCTTTTTGTCAATATTTTTACATTTGTTATTCATTCCCGACATTATTTGTTTCACAATAGTCGTTTTTTTCACAGTAGTTTTTGTGTTGCATCCTTCACATAAGTGTTGTACCAGGAAGTGATGTGGTAGAGGCTGACTCCAAACACAGTTTCAAATATAGATATGATGGAGCTTAAGAAGCTTAGGAATCTGTACACAAGTAGATGACGGTTGAGAGGCGGGACCATAGAGCCAAAGCTCAACAACCGCAAGCACAACTAGGTGAGTACCCAGTTTATCCTCTTTCGGTGGTACAAGCTCGAGAATGGTGTAGCACACAGAGGCGCTGGTGGCTGATTGGACAGCATGCTGGAAACATTGTCCTGTGGAGAGGGATTCGATTTCCAGTGCCGGCGGAAACAGATGGGCAGAGCTTCTTTCACCGTAAAGCACCTGTTACCTAGCAGTAAATAGGTACTTTGGAGTTAGGCAGCTTCCTGGGTGTTTGTGCATGTGTGTGAAAAAAGTTAGTTAGTAGTTAGTAACAGTTGTTGACCAAACCACACACTAGAAACTGAAGAGACGACGAAGTTTCGGTCCGTCCTGGACCAGTATCAAGTCGACAATGGTCGAGGACGGACCGAAACGTCGTCGTCTCTTTACTTTCTAGTGTGTGGTTTGGTCAACAATTTTCAGCCACGTTATTGTGACTTATCGTCTGCATTAGTAACAGTTGTCTGACAGTTGAGAGGCGGACCGAAAGAACAGAGCTCAAACTCCCCCCCCCCCCCGCAAGCATAACTAGGTGAATACAGTGCCACACCGCACGACTTGTACTTGTACCTGGTGTCCTTCCTTTTACCAGACTTGTAGCTGACACGACACTTCAGACCTTTTTCGATGCGAATTAGGGAATGGTTCAAGTTCCAGTTCAGACGTTCGGGGTTTATCCACAATACGAGGATTTCTCCTAGCAGCAGCACCCCAAGGAGTAATCTGACTCGTCTTCTGAGTCACATGATGAATTTTCATCTCGAGGTGAAGAAGGGAATAGTGGCCGCCTCACACCTGAAGGTCCGGGTGTTACAACATTGTCGCCAGTAGATCTGCTCTCATCGTCATGTACATCACCAGCATGTATGATGTTGTCATTTTGGAGAGGCCAATTATTATACTCAAACTTGAGTAGTGACCAAATGATTACTTCATAGAAATGGAGCAAGAGAGTTTCTTTGTATCAGTTGTGTAGTACTTGTATAACACAAAACCATTATAGATAGCCATTTGCAGAAAGTAGAAGGGGGATTTCTTCGGTCACTTGTGACATATACATGTTAAATAATAATATTTGACCATTTGGTCGAAGTGATCAACACCTTTCATGTGGCTATTGTAGTCACAGATTGCATTTGATTTGTTCACAGGTACTTGTTGCAATGAAGTTGTTCCGTGAGGTTTGCGTACTCGTTTCCTTTTTTCACTTCTTGTGTATCTGCATTGTGGTAAGTTGTGATAAGTGAGACAACTCGCTTATCTTTCCACAAAATTATAAAAGAATTGTCCTTCCATTGGAATACAGTTTTATCTACTGGCAATTTGCCCTTTGCTTGTAGCTGAAGATCTTCTGGTGCACCATGCTGCAATCTGACAGTACCACAGGCATATCACCTTGTTCACGCAGCTTTTGACTCAGTTAACCTGAGTTATAGTAGTTATCCATATATAAATGGTAACCTTTGTTCCTAAAGTGGTTCAATCAAGCCCATAACCGTTTGAATTGTTGTCTTCCCAATTCCTGCATACACTTCAAAATCATAGATGTAACCTTGGAGCTTGGAGACTTTCAAGCTAGGTAGATGTTTGTGAAATTAATCCTACCTGAAGAAGAAAAAGAAGAAACGGCTGTTCTTTGGACGAGCTTAAATTGTATATATTACTTGCAGTAACCGGCCACGCGTTGCTGTGGCTCAGCAAAGCATGTGCGTTGCTGAGCCACAGCAACCATCCTTGTCCCCCAGACCTCCCCACCATTCTCTCCTCACCCGTCTCCTCGGCCTCCCAACCATTCCCAACTCCACCATCCCCGTTTCCTTCCCACTTTGTCCCACTCCCCCTGTCCCTTAGTCCTCCCCACCATTCCTCATTCCCCCAACCCCTCGTCCCCACCATCCCAAACTCCCCCTTCCCTTCGACCTTCCCCACCATTAGCCCCTCCCTTGTCCCCTCGTCCTCCCCACAATCTCTCACTTCCGGTCCCTCATCATCCCCACCATTCCCCAATCCCTCGCCCGATGCCTTCCCAAATGGTATGATGTTCACTTCAGAAAATTGGGAACATCAAGTGTCTGATGTTCCCATTACTGAAATATAAGAAAAACAGTTAAAAAATTGTATGAAAATATTAAAAAAAACAAAAAGGAAAAAAACTGACGAAATGAACGGTATGCTAAACAACACAGCTCAATTCCAACGCAATTCACACAAAATAATTGAATCAAAATGAAAATAAATCAAAATCTATGAAAATTCAATTTATCAATGCAGTCAGAAACATTGAAATGGAATTGTTAAATATTTATTATAGCATGTGTGTTGCTCTTACAGGCAACAGATGGTGCTGTTTGTCAAGAAAAGAATAGTTTAACCTGTCACAGGTGTGGGATTTATACTTATACTTACAACATGAACGGTATGGTAAACCACACAGCTCAGTTCCAACACAGTATCAAACAAAATAATTAAATAAAAAATAAAGTGATTCGAATTCTATGGAAATAAAATTTATCAATGCAATCGGAAACATTGAAAAGGAATTCATGACATGTTTAGTATAGCGTGCATGTTGCCATTATGTGCAACAGATGGCGCTGTTTTTCAAAAACGCATGTTTTTACCTGTCACAGGTGTGACATCTATATAGTAGTTATATAAAGAGAGTCGCCTATTCGAATGCAACGTTGTGTCAGAATTTCAAAAGTAATCGGTGAAGAACTTCCGGAGATTACAGCATGTGTTGCTCTTACGTCCAAAAGATGGCACTGTTTAAAAAAAAGCATGTTTTTTCCTGACATAGGTGAGGCATGTATATAGTAGTTATATAAAAATACGCGCTTATTCGAATGCAACATTGTGTCAAAATTTCAAAGCAATTGGTAAAGAGGTTTCGAAGATTTCCCTCACATGAAAAAAAACAGTTTCAGAAAAAGCATGTTTTTTTACCGTCACAGACGTGATGTTTATATAGTTTGTATATAAAAACCTGGCCGGATGCAAATGGAACATTGTGTGAAAATGTCAAAGCAATCGGTGTAAAACTTTTGGAGACTAACGATTTTGAACAGACGAACATTTCCATTTTTATTTATAGAGATTAAAAAATAAAAAATTAACTATACTTACGAAATGAACCGTATGGTAAACAACACAGTTCAATTTCAACATAATTCACACAAAATAATTAAATCAAAATGAAAATAAATCAAAATGAAAATAACTCAAAATCTATTAAAATTCAATTTATCAATGCAATCAGAAATATTGAAATAGAATTTAACATATTTAGTATAGCATGTGTGTTGCTCTTACAGGCTACAGGTGGCGCTGTTTGTCAAGAAAAGCATAGTTTCACCGATCACAGGTGTGGGATCAATACCTTTACTTACGAAAAGAACGGTATGGTAAACCACACAGCTCGATTCCAACACAATGTCACACAAAATAATTCAATAAAAATTAAATAAATCGAAATATATGAAAATAAAATTTATCAATGCAATCGGAAACATTGAAAAGGAATTCATGACATGTTTAGTATAGCGTGCATGTTGCCATTATGTGCAACATATGGCACTGTTTTTCAAAAACGCATGTTTTTACCTGTCACAGGTGTGGCATCTATATAGTAGGTATATAAAACGACACGCCTATTCGAATGCAACGTTGTGTCAAAATTGCAAAGCAATCGGTGAAGGGAGTTGCTCCTGAGCTACCGTGCAGTGAGGACGTGTCGCCTGCTCGCTCCGGTAGTTTGAGTCGGTTCTCACTACGTGAAGAGAGCCATGGGGAAGGCTCAGCGCAAGAGGGAATGGAAGCAGCTTTCAGACGAGGAGGGACGGTGGACCGATGTGCAGCAGGCACCAAAGAAAACTGCTATCAAGGCTTTACCACTTGCTTCTACCAGCAAGTCAGCAGTCGTAATGGACCTAGAGGGGTCGGCGTCAGTCACACACCAGCCAGTGTCAGTCAATGCTTCTCTGTCCACAACACAGCCGCAGGACGGCAGTGTGAGTCTGGAGAGGACACCACCAGTTTCACGCCAGCCAGTGTCAGCCATTGTTCCTCTCTCCACAGCCCAGCCGCAGGACAGCAGTATGAGACAGGGGAGGACACCACCAGTCTCACACCAGACATCGCCAGCCTCTGCACATCTTCCAAAATTCAAGATCATGCAGACCGACCACTTTCCTACAGCATATGGAGTAGTAACGGCGATGGAAAAAGAACAACCAGAGCTCAAACTTTCCATTACAGTCAACCTGAAAAGAGAAATAATACTGACACCTCAAGACCAACAGACTGCACATTACTTAGAGAAGGTAAGAGTCCTGCAGGGGAAACCTGTGTGCTTGGTAAAGCTGGACCCTTCAGAACGACGCACACGAGTCGTGCTTTTGGGATACCCAATCGACTTTCCCCTGGATCCAGTGCTAGAATACAAGCAAGTCCTGAATGCGGAACGTTGCCACACAAAAGTAGACAAGGCAGCGACGCGTCAGGTTCTGGTGACCGTCATGGGACGTGTGCCAGAAACTTTCGGTCTTGGAAATTGGGGGACTTACCGACAGAGGCCATACGTCCCGGAACCCCTACGCTGCTTCAGGTGTCAGAAATACGGCCACCATCAGTCACGCTGCACAGGACAGGAGAGGTGCGGAGTGTGCAGCCTGAGACATCCCACCAAAGACTGTATTGCCAAGCACAAGGCAAACCAGACCACTACAGCCAAATGTCCAAATTGTGGAGGCAAACATCATGCCTGGAGCACGACCTGCTCTGCACGGAAACAAAACGTGCAGACAGCTCAGGCCAGGATCAACACACTGACCAGCAGTACATCCACCAACACCAACGTCTGGAACACTCGTGCACAGCCACAACAGCCACCCGCTCTCACAGAGCAAAATTTCCCGAATCTGTCAATTCCGAATCAGACATTACACGAAAGTGTTGCAGAAGTCCAGCAAATGCAAAAGAGCAGAAAACACTTTCGGAATCTGCTCACCAGCTATACAGTTTTACCGAGGTCCAGCTGAAAACCATCGTGAAGATCATGGCAGAGACCATTATCAATTGCCTACAGATGACGCAGAACGCCTCACAACAACAGACTCAAGACATCACTTGTGTGATAATGGACAAGATCGTGCAGCAGACCACAGTTACACGAGAATTAGACAGTCTCCGACAGGATGGAGCACAAGAGGACAAACAACGCAACTTGGACATACTGACTACCAACAACAGTCGGCTAGTCAAGACACCGGAACATCGACATTCACAAACGCAACTGCAAGAAGCAGTGACCACCCACGATCAACAGAATCTTCCAACACAGGAGACAGACAACAACAGCCAATGCAGTCTGATCGGCAGCAACGCCAACGAAGACGTATTGAACAGCAGAGATGCGCAGGTTCCGCCAACACCAGAAACGGCCGCGAGCAATCAATGCAGTCCGACTTGCAGCAATACCAACAACAAAGTGATGGACCACAGTTCTGCACAGATTCCAACAATGCCGGGGTTGACCACGGACAATCAATGCAGTCCGACCTGCTGCACTTCCAACAACATAGCGATGGACCACAGTTATGCACAGATTCCAACAACGTCGGGGATGACCACGAACTGTCAATGCAGTCCGATTTGCAGCGACACGACTTGCGAGGCGGAGAATATAGAGGTCGATTCCGAGGAGGAGTTCTAGTAGAACAAGCAACACCAACCGAACCCGTCGTCTGGCCATTACGAATTCTGCAGTGGAACATACAAGGTCTTGGAAATAAAAAACACACACTTCAGGAGGCTGCAATCAGCACGAAAGCAGATATAATCGTTTTGGAAGAAACTCTTTTCCCTGCCACGAAATCCTTCAGATTAGCTGGATATCAGCACTATGTTCTACCGTATGAGCGGGGGAGACTAAGAGGATTAATGACCCTAGTCAGAAACAACATACCCAGCAAGAAAATAGACTCAGTTTCATGTGGGGATAGAGTAGAGGTATTAGCGGTTACAGTGACTATGGCTAATTTTGAGCTCCTCATATACAACGTCTACAAGCCCCCTAGACGTAAACTAGAAGCAGAGGCAGTGCTTGCCTTGGCCACGCAGGAAAATGTAATTATTGCTGGAGATTTTAATGCTCATCATCCGGAGTTAGGTGCAACTGGGCCAGCCAATGCAGATGGGCGCCATTTAGCTGCAGCTCTGCGAGAAGTACCTGAAATTACACTTCTCAACACTGGGGAACCCACTCACATTCTAGGATGTTCCCTTGATCTTACATTCATCTCCACTGCACTCCAGCAACAGGTGAAGTGGGAAGTAGACCCGGTGATCACCAGTGACCACTATGCTACTGTCACGACACTCAACCTGGCACGACCTCCTACACCTCCTGCGCAGCCTCGGTGGAATTTAGGAAAGGCCAATTGGAATGTATACCAAGAAGAACTTGAAAAATGGTATGCAACGTACACGCCACCTGAGGATTTGAACATACACGAGACCAATCTGCAGGAAGCCGTTGCAGCTGCTGCGAACAAAGCTATTCCAATCATTATCACAGGTAACACGAAACGAAAGAACTATTGGTTCTATAGTAATGACGTTAAAGAACAGAACCACAGAGTCAATATCTTCAGAAAACATCTAAAGAGAAACCCCACACCAGAAGGAAGAACTCTGCTACGAGCGGTGATATCTGAAGCAAGGCGAGTTTCTCGAGAAGTAAAGGAGGCAAGATGGTTGGAGTGGTGTCAAACTCTAAATGAACATAGTTGTCTTGGCAAGATATGGGGTCAGATTAAAACTATATCAGGTCGACCAGCCCGGCCACAGGCATGTATTCAACCATTGCAGGAGGCTGAGACTTGCTCTCCAATTTGCAGAAAGAACAGCTTCATATCAGCTTCCTGCAATGGTCCGCAGGCAGCAAGAACACTTAAAACAAGAGAGGATGACAGTCATTCATGAGGGCTTAGCTATAAATGACGAATGTGACTGTCCCTTCACCGAACAGGAACTAAGCAGAGCCAAGAAAGGTGGTAAGGACACTGCACCAGGTGCTGATAACATTACATACTCAATGATCGCACATGCAGGTCCTGCTGGAGACCGAGGGATATTGGACGTCATCAATGCTTCTTGGCAGCAAGGCAGACTACCGCCCTCTTGGAAGAAAGCAGACATCATCCCGATTCCTAAGCCGAATGAACCTGGCAATTACAGACCCATTTCATTAACATCATGCGTTAGTAAAACTGCAGAACGGATGGTCTTAAATAGGCTACTGTGGAAGACTGGAGACCTTCATAAACACATATTTGGCTTCACTAGAGGAGTAGGTACTGCAAACTGCATAGTAACATTACTAGGAACAGTTAACTCGGGTCCAGCTATAGTGGTCTTCCTTGATCTGGAAAAAGCATTTGAACTTGCAAGCCCGCCAGCAATACTACACACCTTAGTTAAAAAAGGTGTGAGGGGGAAAATGCTAGCATGGATTCAAGATTACCTAAGTCACAGGTATGCCAGAGTAAAGTTGCAAGGACAAGTGTCGGACTACCACTTGCACGAGAATGGGACTCCACAAGGAGGAGTCCTCAGTCCTAGTCTTTTTAACATCCTTATGGAAAACCTTGTTACCATGTCCTTTACAGAAGGGGTTACATTGCTAAGCTATGCTGATGATCTAGCATTAGTCATTACGGGTCCTTCACTTCTAAATAAAGCTCAAGGTGCTTTAGATCAAGTGACATCTGAATGCAGTGTTTTATGGCTAAAAATATCTGCACAGAAGTCTAAGGCGATGAGACTAGGTGGCAAGGCTCCAGACAGGCACCTACGCATTCAGGACATTAACCTTCAGTGGGTTACACAATATCGATATCTCGGAGTGTGGATTGATTTTAAAATGACATTCCATAAGCAAATTCAATATCTAAAGGAGAAAGCAAAGTCACGAATAAATATAATGAGAGCAATCACAGGGCCCCGTCTAGGAGCGGGACACAGAGTGTTGAGAATGTTTTACATACACGCCGTTCGTTCCCTGGTTGATTATGCAGCGCCTGCCTTACTCACTCTTTCTCCTGGTCAGTGGGCAAACGTTGAGGTTCTTCAAAATGATGCATTGCGAGTCATAACAGGTGCTCCCAGATGGACTAAAATCCTGAACCTAAGACTAGAGACAAAGCTAACGTCGATTGAAATAAGGGTAAAGGGGATTGCTGCGTGCATGCTGACCAAGATATTGACTAGACCTAGAATCAGTTCACTTAAAGATATGATCACTGGAGCACTAACTCTGGACAGAAGAGCCTCCAATGGCAACAGGTGGACCCATTGTGCGATAAACGCCATCGATACGTTCGATATGGCAAACACAGTCACTGAGAGGGGTGTCGACGACATACATGCAGACTTTGTTATACAAGCCCCTTGGGAATCTCTGCCAGCAGACTTTCAGATTATGGCTCTTGACGGAAAGAAGAACCAGACACATCCTCATCTGCTACGTCACATTGCACAGATGCATATAGAAGCAAACATGGCATCCGACAGCTTCACTTACTTCACGGATGGGTCAGTAGACCAGCAGGGACAAGAAACCGGAGCTGCAGTTAAAGCGGGAAACTCTGTATATAGTTGGAGGCTCTCAAATGGGTGTTCGACTTTACAGACTGAGATGCTAGCCATTCAAAAGGCTTTGGAACATGCTCTTGCTGAACACCGACAACATGTTATCATCCATACAGATTCGAGAACCGCCATTGAAACCTTGCAACAGGAACACATATGTGATAACATCCATCTGATCACAAATGTCTTATCATTCATGCACACACTCAAACGACAAGGCCGACGGGTACTTATCAACTGGGTGCCAAGTCATGTGGGACTATTAGGTAATGACATTCCAGACGAAGCTGCAAAACTTGCTACTCAGAGGAGAAATGTAGACATTTACATACCACAGAGTCTATCCCAGATGAAGAAAGTAATTCGAAACAGAGCAATGCGAAAGATGTACAGTGACCACAACACAGCAGTTGCAACATCAGGGTCTGCGGGTTGGTACAAGAATTCGACCAACTACGAACCACTTAGTTTGATGAACGGGGGCAGTAGAACAACAGAAGTGCACTTACATCGCATCAGGCTTGGATACCCATGTGCATGGGAAATAGGCTTACAGGTTCCGGAAGATGAGAGGAAATGTCAACACTGTGGAGAAATGCCCGACAGACCACTGGAACATTATCTAACACAGTGCACAGTTACAAACCCGTTAAGATTTCACCTTCGATTCAACAGAGCAGAGGAAGTTGTTAAACACATATGGCAAAATCTTACTGAAGCGACCATACGAGTCATACATACTCATCCTCCGCCCAGGTAAAACAGACACAAGCATCACTTAGTGGGCCAGCCAGAGGCTTAGGGCCCGCGCAGGATTATCCCTGCTAAAAAGAAAAAAAAACAAAAAAAATCGGTGAAGAACTTTCGGAGATTACAGTGGGTGTTGCTCTTACGTCCAACAGATGGCACTGTTTTAAAAAAGAAGAATGTTTTTTTCCTGACACAGGTATGGCATGTATATAGTAGATATATAAAAATACGCGCCTCTTCGAATGCAACGTTGTGTCAAAATTTCAAAGCAATCGGTAAAGAGGTTTCGTAGATTTCCTCACATGAAAAACAAATGAAAAACACAGTTTTTCAGAAAAAGCATGTTTTTTACCATCATAGACGTGATATCTATATAGTATGTATATAAAAACCTGGCCGGATGCGAATGGAATATTGTGTGAATTTTTTTTTTTTATTTATTTATTTATTTTTTTTTTTTTGAGATATATACAAGAGTTGTTACATTCTTGTACAGCCAC
This sequence comes from Procambarus clarkii, assembly GCF_040958095.1. NCBI lineage: Eukaryota > Metazoa > Arthropoda > Malacostraca > Decapoda > Cambaridae > Procambarus > Procambarus clarkii. The sequence continues at coordinate 31,707,684 of NC_091183.1, forward strand.
TAGTATGCGTAGCGTTTCGGGCAGGTCCCTGGAATACGATCCCCTGCCGCGAAGAATCGTTTTTTCATCCAAGTACACATTTTACTGTTGCGTTAAACAGAGGCTACAGTTAAGGAATTGCGCCCAGTAAATCCTTCCCGGTCAGGATACGAACCCATGACATAGCGCTCGCGGAACGCCAGGCGAGTGTCTTACCACTACACCACGGAGACTGTTAGCAATCTCAATAGGCGAATTTCAAAGCAATCGGTGAAGAACTTTCGGAGATTAGCGATTTTGAACAAACGAACATTTCCATTTTTATTTATATTGACTTGCAGTACCCGACCACGCGGTGCTGTGGCTCAGCAACGCATGTGCGTTGCTGAGCTACAGCAACATTCCCTGTCCCCGAGGCCTTCCCACCATTCTCTTCTCACCCATCTCCTTGGCGTCCCAACCATTCCCCACTCCACCGTCCCCTCGTCCTCCCCACCATTCCCCACTCAACCATCCCCGTCTTCCTTCCCACAATGCCTCACTCCCCTGCCCCTTTGTCCTCCCCACCATTCTCCATTTCCCCATCCCCTCGTCCCCACCATCCCAAACTCGCCCATCCACTCGTCCTTCCCCACCATTACCCGCTCCCTTGTCCCCTCATCCGCTCCACCATCTCTCACTTCGTCCCCTCGTTATCCCCAACATTTCCAACTCCTTCGTCCGATGCCTTCCCAAATGGTTTGATGTTCACATCAGAGAATTGGGAACATCAACTGATCTGTTGTTCCCATCATTGAAGTATAAGAAAAACAGTTAAAAAAAGAAATTAAAATATGGAAAAATTAAAAAATAAACCATACCCACGAAATGAACGGTATGGTAAACAACACAGCTGAATTCCAATGCAATTCAAACAAAATAATTAAATAAAAATAAAAATAAATCAAAACCTATGAAAATTCAATTTATCAATGCAGTCAGAAACATTGAAATGGAACTGTAACATATTTAGTAAAGCATGTGTGTTGCTCTTACATGCAACAGATGGCACTGTTTGTCAAGAAAAACAGTTTTACCTGTCACAGTTGTGGCATCTATATATATATACTTACAAAATGAACGGTATGGTAAACAACATAGCTTAATTCCAACACAATGTCACACAAAATAATTCAACTATATATATAACTATATAGATATCACCCCTGTGACAGGTAAAAACATGCGTTTTTGACAAACAGATTATTTTATTTTTTAAATAAAATAAATCGAAATCTATGAAAAAAAAATATAAATGCAATCAGAAACATTGAAATGGAATTAGAGGCATATTTTGTATAATGTGAATGTTGCTATTATGTGCAACAGATGGGGCTGTTTTTCAAAAACGCATGTTTTTACCTGTCACAGTGGTGACATATATATAGTAGGTATATAAAAAGACTCGCCTATTCGAATGCAATGCTGTGTCAAAATTGCAACGCAATTGGTGAAGAACCTTTGGAGATTTCAGTGTGTGTTGCTCTTACATCCAACAGATGGCGCTGTTTTTCAAAAGAAGCGTATTTTTTCCTGTCACAGGTAGGGCATGTATATAGTAGATATATAAAAAAGATGCGCCTATTCGAATGCAACGTTGTGTCAAAATTTTAAAGCAATCGGTAAAGAGGTTTCGAAGATTTCCCTCACATGAAAAACAAAGTTTTTCTGACAAAGCTTGGATTTTACCGTTACAGACGTGACATCTATATAGTATATATATAAAAACCTGGCCGGATGCGAATGGAACATTGTGTGAAAATTTCAAAGCAATCTGTGAAGAACTTTCGGAGATTAGCGATTTTGAACAAACAAACATTTCCATTATATTTATATAGATTAGGAGAGGGAAATATAAATTTGAGTAATTAAATTAATTCCTTACATTATGATAACAATGTAGACAAATGTGAGATAATAAATCAGCTCTATATTTACTTCAGAATAGAGATCCCGTTCTTGTAATACATACATGTTAGATAAGTTGTTAATGGTCGTAAGTCCAAGCAATTTTTTTCAACAATGCTTTGGGATTTGAATTTTCCGATTACCTAAAATACGGAACTACTAACATAACAGCAACTAAGCTGTCTACATGACCGTAGTCATATCCAGTGGCCAATAGGAAACTGTTGTTTTTTGTGGGTTAGTGGGCTGTATCTATTCTCTGTGTTCCCTAGGTGGCTCAGTTTCAGGGTGATCTAACAAGAATTGTGCTGCGTTTATTTACCTGCCGGATGAAAAAACAATACTACCACTTGGTAAAAAGGAATATGTACAGTATACTGCAGCTAGCACTGATACGGTTACAAATTATTTTAGCCTATGCTTTTGATCTGGTATCGTACCACATACGATTTGTATTATATACCGAGACAAGATTTTTAAATTCTTTATTGCTATGAATTTAGCCATTATAATACTTTATATCTTTTTTATTGTATACTTTAATATCTTTAGGAAATTGAAATAATTTAAATATTTGTTAAATATTGATTAACCTGGTTAGTATAATTTTATTTTAGTAGCAAGTAAATTACTTTTTGAGGTGAACTTGTTGGAAATTTCCAACACTAATAAACTACTATTGTATTATAATAAATCATTATCATCATATACTAACTACAGTAGTTACTAATTTCACTAATGGTAGTGTCAACATAAATTAACCATTGCATCTGCGTATTAATGCTAGAATTCTCATGAAATCGAGTAGCAACATTGCATCAGATAATGTCCAGTTAGACACATTTATTACCAATGGGTTAGAGAATTGAATGTGATTCTCTAAAATTATCAGTATTCCATGTAATAATTACTTACGGATAATATAACTCCCAATAATCTCAAACCGAGAGTTATTAACTAAAATTGTTATGTAGTAGCAGTCCTTTTTCTTACTTACGAATGTCATGGAGAAAATAAAATCTTCTCCATTTCTCGTTTGACACCATAAAACGAGAATATGATAATATTTAAATCCCTATAATTGCAACCCAGTTCTCATTAATGTATTACATCCATAATTGCGAGGACAAGAATTATTCGTGATTAATAATTTCTGTGGTGAATGCGAGAGAGGGGTTGAGGGAGGCGGCGACGCCATTGTGCGAGAGAAGGGATCCCTGGCGTGAAGAGTGGCGAGACACGTTGTTACGGCCCTCTCGGGACGCAACGGGGTTCTTACTCTGATGTCGTTAGAGGAAGATATATATCCGACCCCAAGCCAGTAGAGGCTTTCAAGGGATGCGATCCGTGACGCAAGTAACTTAAAAAGGAGTAGGGAAAGAAAGTTAAGAACTTAATATTATAATGTTCACCATCACCGATTAAATATATAGAATAAAAGAGTACACAAAGGGGAGGGATATTAACACTTTACAAGGAGATCATGTACAATCTAGTCTTCTGCTGAAGACTCTTGATTAAGAAGCTAGGTGCTGAGTCCACGGTGCTTTCTTCGTGGCCTCAAGACGTGTCCTCTGAGAACGCCGAGCCTACCCTGGCCACAGGTCAGCCACAACACAGGTCCACTGGGGGGCACCGTCGTGGAGGCCGTCAACCACACGTCCAGCAGGTCTGCTGGCAGGTACTGAGCCACCAAGGCTGGTACGGCCACTCCACGAACGATAAAAAGGGTACGCCCTAGACAGGAGTCTCGTGTGATATCACCAATCACCCTCCTGTCCTCAATACCCCAGGGATTATCGTCTCCAACCGTCGGTCCCGGGTAAATCCTTTCACTGCCACTCCATTGGCAGGCTTAACACACCACAGTGTTCTTCCGGGGGGACGACGTCACAACAGCTGCAGCAAACTTCACAGTATGGAGACTGGCTGCCTCGGGTAGACTGACTCCACCTTCAACACAGTGGTCCCAGGTCGGCTCTGTAAGCAGACACGTCATCAATAACAGGGACACTAAAACACCACACTTACAGCCTCAGACACAAACACCTGACGTATCCAGTCCATAGATGGCGCTGTCGTCGGAGCACCACCTCACCAGAGGTCAGGAGCGGCGGTGTTGAGCGCTGAACCAGACTGGAAACTGGTCCTCGAGGCCAGTACACGCTGTCCTCACTAGGTGTCGTCGTTCGTTTGGCGGGGGTTTCGGGAGCTGACCCACAGATGGCGTGTTTGTCACTGCTCCAGGCTTGGACGCTGGATCCGGGTTCGTAACACCTCCCCACCAAAAAGAATTTGGTTTGGGGTTCTATAAAAAGAAACACAAACCAAATTAGTACGACGACACAACTCCAAATGGACACGCATGCTTTATGATCTGGAATTGCGATACTGTCTCGTCTACAGAATTGTCCTACTGGGCAATTCCGGCTCAATGGGAACTTGCAGATTGAAGGCGATGTCCTGCCTGGCGTAACCTTCCACGTCTTCCACGTCTCCACTGCGATGTCAAGCAGGGGCTTCATCTCACCTCTCTCGAGTACGGATTGGTTTCGACACGATCTGGGGTAACTCGACACTTCCCTATGTCGTGGCACCGATGATGGCTGTCCACAGACGGCATTTCTGGTGCCGGTCCGATGGTCCTTCAGGGAGACAGGAACCTGGAATACAGAGGTCTGATAATTCAGAGTGATAGCGACCGTGGGCAAGGCAGTACTTACTACATACTCGTCTACTAGGCCCGCACCTAGTTCCAACAGGGCTGCTTGCACACCGAAGATGGCATTCGCTCTGCCTCCGTCAGGTCGACCAACGTTCCGTATAACGCTGTATTGAGGCTCAGCAATCACGCGGGGGGTGTCAACCTGTCGGAAACAGTCACTCATATTATCACATGTCGTACCTCCTGTATCTACTATCAGCTTCCAGGTCCCTTCTTCAACTGCAACACTTGCAGTGCAAATCTCTAATCCCAGGGACCTCTTCTCGATGTTCACGGGAGCCATCATCCTTCGGGTCGTCCACTGATCCTTACTGAGAACACAGAGAGCACATAGGAGAACAAAACAAAATACTGCTAAGAAACATGGGGTCAATTGAGGGATAAGCTTCCCGAGCCAGTCATGTCCATAGCCGGCAACATCCACTAGCCTGGCTTGGACCGAAGAGGGCACTAGACCTGTTGAACGCACCGCACATGCCTCTGACGTCTGGGGAATCTCTGGCTGGTTCAATACACGCCGTAACTTGCCATACCGCAAGCACACATCCGCCTTCGCTCCAGACTCGTTGGTATCCGTGGGTGCCTGCACACGAGGCCCCTCTTCTTGCTCAGGTACCTCTGCCTTCTTAACTTCATGTTCCTCGTCGAGAGAATCAGGAGACACTGCTAGAATATCGTCGATCTGCGGGTGAGAGGACAAATTAAATATGTTTACATCCGGGTCTGTCTTTACCTGGACATTACCATGGCCTGTTACCTCAGACCGTGCTGTTCTGGTAGACTCGTCCGCAACCTTGGGATGATTGGTGCTCCAATCTGTCACCAAGTCGTTGGCTAGTACCACGTCAATCCCAGCCACAGGGAGGGTATCGACTACTGCCAACTCACTTGTGCCGCTGAAATAAGGCGAGTCAAGATGTACTGGCACTAAGGGGGCGATATACTGCGTTCTCGGAAACCCAACCAGGACAACCTGTCGTCTCCCGTCCACACTTACTCCCTCGGGTAACGAGCTCTTCACGATCAGGGACTGGGCTGCTCCACTATCTCTGAGCACTACAACAGATCTACCAGTATGATCACTCGTTACATACCCGCATGAAGTGTGAGGGGCCAACAAACTTGGTCCTTCCTGCGTCGTCGTAGACTGGTTTCCTACTGGTGATGTAACACAGCTCATCAACATCACCTCCCTTCGTGCGCTGCCACCTCTTCTGCCTCGGCACCTAGCAGCTATGTGTCCCTTCTGCCCACAAGTCCAGCACACCATATTCCTCCTCGGGCTCCGGTGTTTCGGACTGCTAGGACTTGTTCTTCGGGGGCTACTTGGGGGCGTCTTCTTAGCACTTCGTGGGACGGGTCTTTCTTCTTCTTCGTCGTGAGGTCTGTCAAACCGGCGCTGGTAATTCCTCGAGACGTACTTAGCAGACGGCCTATGAGTCAGGATGTACTCTTCAGCCATGGTGGCTGCTGCACTCAAGGTCTCCACCTGCTGCTCTTCTAAGTATGTCTTGAGGTCTCCAGACAAACAATCCTTGAAGTCCTCGAGCAGAATCAGCTGTTCGAGGTCTTCCCTGGTCTCCACCTTCCGAGAGGCACACCATTCTTGAAAAAGTCGCTCCTTGATGGTGGCGAATTCGGTGAAAGTGTGCTCTGAGGTCTTCTTCAGGTTTCTGAACTTTTGCCTATATGCCTCAGGTACCAATTGGTACGCCATGAGCACAACCTTCTTCACCTTGTCATAATCGCTGGAGTCGTCAAGGGATAACGTAGAGTAGGCGATTTGGGCCTTCCCAGTCAAGACTGACTGTATCATGATGGCCCAATTCTCCCTTGGCCACTCCAAAGAGGCAGCGACTTTCTCGAAGGCTGCAAAGAATTTTGACACTTCCTTCTCATGGAATTTGGGGACCATTTTGATGTTGCGTACCGGATCGAAGCTACTGGTGTCCGTTGTTTGCCTCCGACCACCGCCTAATCGCAATACTTCTAGTTCATGTTGTCTCTCTCTTTCCTCCCTTTCTCGTTCTTCTCTCTCTCGTCTCTCTTCTCTTTCTCGTTCTTCTCTCTCTCGTTCTCGTTCTTCTCTCTCTCGTCTCTCTTCTCTTTCTCGTTCTTCTCTTTCTCTTTCTCGTTTCTCTTCTCTCTCTCTGCTTTCCTTTCTTCTAATTCTAAACGTCTCATCTCTAATTCTTTATCTTGTCTCTCTCGTTCCATTTCTAATTTCTTCCATTCTATTTCACGATTGATCTCTAGGGCACGCATCTTGACTGTTAGGAAGCTGATATTAAGCTCGCCTGCATCACTGTCAACGTCGCTGCCCTTATCTTCCTTTTCCGTGGAAGCTATGTCTGCACTTTCCTTTGTACTAGGAGTCTCTCTTTCCTGTTTCTCTTCTGCCTTCAGGTGCCGGTGTACCTTGGACAAGATCTCCACACGGGAGTCACTGGCACGGATCTTGATCTCCAGGTAGGCGCTCACTAGTACAAGCTCTGGTTTACTCAGATATTTTAATCTGGCAAGACAATCTTCTCTGTTCAGAAAAGCCTGAACCTCGTCCAGATCATCGATGGTAGCTTTGTCTGCCATTGTCACAGATGGAACACTTAACGAGCACTTAACACACCGTTTACACGTTAGCACTTAACGCACCGAGCACTGTTCTACGTCAATATTGCACTTTATCGCACCAAACACTGCACTTGCCAATATTGCACGTAATCACTTCGGGCACCGCACTACCCAATATTGCACTGAGTCCAAGCGAACACTTCGCTCTACAATATTGCACTGAGTCCAAGCGAACACTTCGCTCTACAATATTACACTAAATCACTGAGCACCGCACTAGTCAATATTGCACTTAATCGCTTAATCACAGCGAGCACCGCACTGCACAATATCGCGCTTAGTCACTCTGAGCACCGCACAGGACGTATAACGTCGCAATCGTCACACAGGGGGAATTATATACAGGGATTACGCCACTTCACCACCCCTGTCAAACATACTTAACAAGGGGACGGATCCCGCTGGGGATGCCAATTATGTTACGGCCCTCTCGGGACGCAACGGGGTTCTTACTCTGATGTCGTTAGAGGAAGATATATATCCGACCCCAAGCCAGTAGAGGCTTTCAAGGGATGCGATCCGTGACGCAAGTAACTTAAAAAGGAGTAGGGAAAGAAAGTTAAGAACTTAATATTATAATGTTCACCATCACCGATTAAATATATAGAATAAAAGAGTACACAAGGGGGAGGGATATTAACACTTTACAAGGAGATCATGTACAATCTAGTCTTCTGCTGAAGACTCTTGATTAAGAAGCTAGGTGCTGAGTCCGCGGTGCTTTCTTCGTGGCCTCAAGACGTGTCCTCTGAGAACGCCGAGCCTACCCTGGCCACAGGTCAGCCACAACACAGGTCCACTGGGGGGCACCGTCGTGGAGGCCGTCAACCACACGTCCAGCAGGTCTGCTGGCAGGTACTGAGCCACCAAGGCTGGTACGGCCACTCCACGAACGATAAAAAGGGTACGCCCTAGACAGGAGTCTCGTGTGATATCACCAATCACCCTCCTGTCCTCAATACCCCAGTGGATTATCGTCTCCAACCGTCGGTCCCGGGTAAATCCTTTCACTGCCACTCCATTGGCAGGCTTAACACACCACAGTGTTCTTCCGGGGGGACGACGTCACAACAGCTGCAGCAAACTTCACAGTATGGAGACTGGCTGCCTCGGGTAGACTGACTCCACCTTCAACACAGTGGTCCCAGGTCGGCTCTGTAAGCAGACACGTCATCAATAACAGGGACACTAAAACACCACACTTACAGCCTCAGACACAAACACCTGACGTATCCAGTCCATAGATGGCGCTGTCGTCGGAGCACCACCTCACCAGAGGTCAGGAGCGGCGGTGTTGAGCGCTGAACCAGACTGGAAACTGGTCCTCGAGGCCAGTACACGCTGTCCTCACTAGGTGTCGTCGTTCGTTTGGCGGGGGTTTCGGGAGCTGACCCACAGATGGCGTGTTTGTCACTGCTCCAGGCTTGGACGCTGGATCCGGGTTCGTAACACACGTGGTAGTGACTGGGGAATTTATTGGCAAGAATTACGCTGATACTCGGTCAACAGTTAATAATTACTTATCCACATGTTCTATAGTGCCCAGCCAGTTAATAACGCGTCAACAATTGAAGCCAAGACCCGTAATTACACGTACACAGCAGTGGACGTCAGGGACTGGCTGACGCGGTTTCGGCAGACCTCAGTATTTAATACGCTCATGTTAAGTATATGTTTCTCGTTTGATGCATCATCCTAGATTATATATTTGTGAGTAGTCTGTCGTCATATAGCGAGGATATCCAATATACAACATTAGTAAAATTTCGACAATTTCCTTCGTTTTCATGAGTATTGAAAATAAAACGTAGCCTATTCAAATGCTACTTAAATTTCTCTGATTTCAGCATGTATATGAGGAGTCATCAAGTTGTTTCTCATCATTCGTGATATTCACCTCGAGTTCTTTCTTTGTGGAGATCCTGTGACCACGAGGACGAATGATGAAATGATGTTACAGAAATCGTCTTAACCCTTAAACTGCGCAACGCGCCTGCAGGCTCACGTCTGGGTTGCGCAACGCGCTTCCGGGTATTTGTATTTTTCACGTTCCATTCAAAACTCCCGCGGCTACATGGGGTTCACATCAGCATCCACAGGGCTCTTGTAAACTGACACCATCTTTAAAAAAAATCGTGGTCCACATTCCCGGGTGTGGGAGTCTCAGTAGTGTTTGAGCAACCAAGGCTGGCGCTCGCAGCATGAGCGCACAGCACTGCTGTTCAGCGTGTGACCACAGCATCGCTTAATAATGTCAAAATATATATATATATAACTTGTATTATTTAGCCACGATAGTGTTATAGAAGAGCCCGAGTGTGATAATGACTGGGTACAATGTTCAAATATCAGTGATTCAATGCTGTTCACGATGTTCACAGCGCTAGCCAAAGCACCACAGCATTATTTCGTCCATCTAGGAATCTTCAAATGATTTCTTAGGTTCCTTTTCAAAATAAACGTGTGGTCAATTATTCATTTACAGGAATTAGCGACCAAGATTGTGATAATAGCAGGATTGTGGTTATAATTAGCATTGTGCGTAGTATTTTTGGAAGGAGGAATTTTGGTGAGGGAGGGAGGGCGAGAATTAAGGTAGCCTCATTGTGTGTGTGTGGCTACCACTTGTTTTGCTCACCATACTAGCTTAGTGGTTCGCTATGGGCAACACATATGTACATGGGTATAGTGTGTAAATAGATTGTATATATATATAAATTAGCATGATACATAGTAAATATGTGTACACAAGTGTCATGCACGTAACACAGTGTCTTCGGACAGTACGGATGTTTTACTGCCATAATATAGTGTACGTGTTCACTATACATAGGATTAGCACGTAAAAACAAATAAAATGTATTTGGAACTGTGCGAAAAAAATGAACGAAAATATATTCGCGGCAACTCGCTCGCCCCGCCCCGAGCGCCCTACTGGCCCCGGGAGCGTACGTCACGGGCGAACAGGGAATGATGACATCACGCCCCAACTTACGGACCCCATAGCAGCCAAAGGATGTACAATTTCAATTTACTCTTTTTTTACATACCCATACTGAGGGAAGGGTTTCTGACACTTTAAAAAAAAAAAAAATATCCAGGAATTTATTTCCTGCGCACAGCAGGGGTGTCATATTTGGTGGCAACGCAGTTAAAGGGTTAAAGCTAAGACATTTTTCGTACAAATTTATTTAATATGATTATTGATTCTTATATAATTCCTGTAGAATCTTTACATTGAATAGATTATTACCAGAAATGATGATTGGTAATTAATGCGTTTGCTCTGACTGTTGCTCAGTAATTCATGATCTTTAATATTCACAATTTGACTTCTCATATTTTGAATCTCTAGTAGTTTAGATTTATTATATCATTTACTCAACAATGAACTGTTGGCGAACCACACTGGTTCCTAGATATATTTGAATTTCTAGAAATACCCCCCCCAATGTAGGTCTTTGAAGCTCTGACTTTAATTAATTAATAATACAGTCCATTCATTATTTCAAGTGATTATTCTTTTAATGATTATCCATAGACACTGGTTCTCTAGTGTTATTCTAATGATCACTTTTATTAGTTTTCCCTCTTTTCTCAAAAGTGGGTGGTCCTTCGATTTATTAAATCCAATAAGTAAATAATTGAATATATGAGTCAAGCCCCAGATATCCCATATTATGGTCCTTATCGAACCGGATGTATACTAATTGGTAATAACTAATCACCGTGTGAAGTAGTTTAAACTAACCACATTTATTAATTGTGTCTACCGGCAGTGTACCACATAGGTTAGCCTAATTCACGCCAATTTATTTGCTGCTTATACCTCATGTATAAAGTAGCACTCGTGGGACACAATCAATTGCCCACAACACTCAGACCTATACCTCATACTGAGGTAAGAATCTTCAGGTCACCAGGAGCAACAGCTCATAACTTCTATAATAATTCCACATTAACACCTGCGTTAGAGTGGCCTCACCATCTATTATTTATTTAGGTAGTAATGACATCCATCCTACTCGACACCCAGCTGAGGTAATTAATCACCTTAAAACAATAATTTTCTCATTTAAACTCATTAGCAGTTCAATAGTGTTCACATTGGTGGAACCTCGCCAACTGAGCAATAATAATCGTTGGGGAGTGAGTCCAGAATATTACCAAAGAGCTGCCAAATATATAAACTTTAGGCTGAGGAAGCGAGTATGATTGGATGCCACTTACATTCAATTTACAGCCAGACCATACAGGCAAAACCTGGCAAGAGATGGTGTACACCTGTCAGATGAGTCTACGTCACATGTAGTTGACAAATTGATCAACACAATCAATCACCATAAAAGGCTGTGGCTGGCAAACCAAATTAATTGTATTTTCACCTGTGTTTGCAAGTACACACTTATATAAACTATAAAATCTAAAAAAAACAAAAATACAGCACAACTATATATTCACATTACTGCACCACAAATTAATTTATGCCAACCTTTATTAGGTAGGAATTTAGGCTGTGATTGTGCTGAATTTGGCACAAATGCAGACTAAATGAATTTGTAGTTTCATAGGTAGAAATTCTTACAACTAGTCTTGAGCTAGTTAGTAGTACATACATTATTCATTCTTGTGCTGACCCTATCAAGGGTGAGATTTAACCTTAGAGTAACTCTGATTAGAGTATATCCGTATTAATTATTTGTGTACTCATTATTTGTGTGTATGCATTTCGAGTGATGCTGAACGATCACCATTACATCTATTGGTGATAAAGATGAGCTAGCCGGAAGAAAGTTAATGATGAAGCTCAAGTACTGCTCAAAATCCTTAGCTACTTATTGTTAGGTAGGTACATTTAACCTCGAGTGAGGTAAAGTGTAATTTAGCCAGATTAATTTAGGCTATACTCAATATTACTTGTCAACTAATGAGCAAGTACCCAAGCTTCATTAGTAATACTTATTCAAGTCCTATGAAATTTGGACTTAAAACCACCATGGCTACTCCTGAACAATTAAGGAGAACCTATATTGGCCTCAAAGGTCATTTAACTAGACTAATTAATAAGTCTGATACCTTGTGTAAAGCAACTCCCATTGATTACTATCAACTAGAAAGATCATTGAGAGTAGCTGATCTAAAATTTGATCAAGTCAGATCTACAAGCCAGTCTTATCTCAACCTACTGAATACCACTGAAACTGATCCTGATGAAATGGATCAAATTATAGCAGATATTTCTCAACATGAAGATGAGACTCAAGATAAACTTGATATACTATCCAATATAGTAACACAATCTAAATCTAATACAAATAATACTGTCTCTATCCAGTAATCAATTACCTGAGGTTCGTCTACCTACTTTAGACTTACCTACATTTGCAGGCCTGAATGAGGAAAATTGGGATACATTTTGGACTTCATTTGAAGTTCATATACATAAGAAATCCTCTCTTGACAAGATTTCTAAATTCTCATACCTGATTAGTCTTCTCAAAGGGGAGGCTAAAAAGTTCATAAATAACCTAGCTCTCACTGAGAGTAATTATGAGGAAGCTATAAAACTGCTAAAGTTGAACTATTGCAACAAGGAGTTGAGTATAGCTAACCTTTATTACCGGTTGCTAGATCTGAATGCACTAAGTAACAGACCAGACTCACTTCAAAGCTTCAGGCTAGAAGTAGAGTCTCTAGTGAAGGCCTTAGGTACTAAAGTTGATGTACCAGCCTCAGAATGGTCAATCAAGTTACTTTTGCAGAGGAAATTACCTCGAAATATCTTAGCAGAAATCTGCTCACACTATAAAACCGAGTTTCTCACTCTCGAGCAAATATTCGCGGGACTGAGAATAACGGTTAACAGGTTGAAGACTCATGATAAGATTAAACCTGAGTCTAAACCACCTAATATTGACACCTCAGTCAAACCCAAATCGACTTTGAATAAGTCCAATAAATTCAAACCTAAGACTACTCCATCCACTGGAAAAAAGGAGTGGTAGTGTAGGTATTTATTCTGTATCTCCCTCTGACGTTACGACTGATATGTCTACTAAAAGGACAAATTCAGCCAGAGAGAGAAAGTGTCTGTTCTGTGATCAAGAACACGTCACCTACAAATGCACTGTTTATCCTAACTTTAATACCAGGATTAAACGGTTACAAGAATTACACAGGTGCACCAAGTGCATGGGCTCTCATGATCCCAGTAAATATGTAGTGCAGCTACGGTTATGCAGTAGATGCAACAAAGTTGTACATCATTATGCCTTATGTAGAAAAACTTCTACACAATCTATGACAACTGGGGAGAATTCTATGAATTCTACCACAGTACAATATTGCAAGGTACATCAAGAAATAAATGTACTTGCTACTGAGTCAGGCAATAATACCAATCTGCCTACAGCTCAACTCAAACTAATTGACAGGAAATCTAGAGTTAACACTAGAGTTCTTTTTGATCAAGGATCACAGAAAACCTTCATCACACAACAATTAGTCAAGCAGTTAAAATTAAAACCTGCCAAAAGTGTGAGACTGAATATTTCTGGGTTCTTGACTAATAGTGGACCTCGTGAATACCAAGTAGTCAAGGTGTTAGTGAGACTTGGATCTTCCACTAGTCCAATACAAGCGGTAGTAGTAGATAAACTTCATTCAGACCTGCAGGTCACAGGACTAGCTCGCACTGCGAGATATCTTAAACGAAACCACATGAGGCTAGCAGACTACAAAATAAATTCTGACTGCCTCACTGATGTTGGTATACTTATAGGCGCTGACCATTATTATAAATTTATAACCGGATGCACCAGACAACATGGAATGAATTTGTTGTCATCTGCTGGAGGCAAGTTGCTTACTGGACCGGTGCTTTTCCAACAAAATCCAGTGTCAACCAACCAACAATCTAACAATACAATAGTGGCGTGACTAGGCTTGGAACAGTCACCCCTACATTTCAGAGAAATATCTGAAGATAATGAGTCTGATCCACCTGTACATCGTCTGTGGGAATTAGACACTTTAGGTATTGTCCCTGAGCAACCATGCCCTGATAATATGTGGACTTACCAGCAATATCTGGATACAGTTGTCTATAAGGACAAACAATACTGGGTGAGACTACCATGGAAGTTGAATCATCCACAACTTCCAGCTAATTATTTCATGGCAGCCTCTCAATTAGTCTCAATTAATACGGCTGAAGAAGCAGCCATACAAACTGAACATGTATCATCAATTAATTCAACAACAACTTAATAGTAAATTTATCGAAGTTGTTGATAATGATGTCTGAAAAATAGGTCACTATTTACCCCATCACGCTGTGGTGAAAGATTCATTGACAACGCCAATACGTATTGTCTTCAACTGTAGAGCCAAAGTGAAGCCAAACAGCGTGTCTTTGAATGAATGTCTCCAAACGGGACCTAGCCTAACACAAAGGCTACATGATGTACTATTACGATTCCGTACTGGTATTTTCGCTTATACTGCTGATATCAGTAAAGCTTTCCTTAGAGTAGGCTTGCAAGAAGAGGATCGTAATTACACCAAATTTCTCTGGATTAAGGACCCACTGGATCCTGACAGTGATGTCATAACTTACCGATTTGCCTCTGTGCTATTCGGAGCGACTTCCTCCCCGTTTCTATTTCAAGCCACATTAGATACACATTTTAGGAAGTCAAATAGCCCTTATAAAGCAGAGATCAGTGACAACTTGTATGTCGATAATTTCCAGGGAACTACAAATGACAAATCTAAATTGGTAGAAATCTACCATGAGGCTAACCGTGAGTTATTAGGAGCCAATATGCCACTACAATCATGGGCCTCAAACAATAAATCATTAAACCAGATAATCGAGAAAGAATTTCCTGGTTATCAGGTGCCTAATCAATAAAAAGTTCTGGGCGTGGAATGGAACACAGGTACTGGCGAGATGAATGTCAAGTCAGTACAAACCAATAATTCATCGCTCACCATGAGAAAATTACTCTCGTATGTCAGTCAACCATTTGACCCTTTAGGCTTACTTAGTCCTATATTAATAAGGAGCAAATTCCTAATGCAGGAATGCTGGCAGAAACATATGGGATGGGATGATCTGTTGCCAATTGAGTTGCATGATAAATGGCAGATACTCACAACGGATTTCAATCAATTAGGTGCTTTGAAATTTCCTCGTAATGCTTCAGGATAAAACTTACCCACAAATTTGCACGTTTTTTGCGATGCCTCTGGCAAAGCGTATGGCGCTGCAGCCTACTTAGTCAATAGTGCACAATCAATTTTACTCACATCTAAAGCAAGAGTTGCTCCAATCAAGAAGAGATCTTTACCTCAAATGGAGTTAAATGCATTGCTGGTGGGAGTAAGATTGGCTCATTGCCTGACCAAGACACTCAATAATATCCACTTTGGTGAAATCGTAGTGTGGTCAGACAATGAGGCAGTCTTACAATGGGTAAGAAATAACAACAATAAAACTCTCTACGTTAGTAATCGCGTTAGGGAAATTCATGAATTATCTGCTGGATATAAATTCAGACATGTCCCCACTAAGGACAATCCTGCAGATTACTTATCACGAGGGTTAACATTAAAACAACTAATCAAGTGTTCGATGTGGTTTAATGGACTTTCATGGCTTGTTAGTGGTCAGTGGCCCAAACAGACGCCACAAGTCATAGTGACCAATATCACTACTCCCATGAAAGAACCAGAACCTCATCGAATCTCAGCTATTAATCCTCACAATTATTCTAACTTGAGTAAGTTATTAAGAGTGACAGCACATGTGTTTGACTTTCATACTAGGATAGGAATCAGACATAAGTTTCCCAATCCTATCCTCTACTGGATCAAACGTACACAACAAGAGATATATGGAAGTGAATATGAAAATCTTAGATAAATAACCAAGTCTCTAGGTATCTGGTATGATACCAACACTCATAATATATTAAGGTGTGGAGGACGTTTGCTTCACGCAAAAATTTATTTGGATACAAAGAATCCGATCCTCCTACCACGTCACCACATTATTACAAAACTTCTAGTTTTGCATCACTATCAATATGGTACTTTGCATAGCGGAGTGTTAGACACTCTCACTGACCTCAGACAGAAATATTGGCTTCCTCAAGGTCATCAAACTGTCAAATCAATCATTAAGTTCTGTGTGATCTGCAAAAGATACGACGCACGAGTGTGTCCTTACCCAGGACCTCCACCACTCCATAAGGAGAGAGTAGTTCATCTTCGTCCCTTTGAGACCACTGGTGTCGATTACACAGGAGCTATGCTTCTCACTGGCAATCCAGATAAGATACCAGTGAAAGCTTATATTTGCCTCTTCACGTGTGCTACCACACGAGGCGTACATCTAGAAGTGACTTCTGACATGAGTGCCGAAGCCTTCCTCCAAGGTTTTCGTAGATTTGCAGCTCGCAGATCCCTCCCCAAACTAATGATATCTGATAATGGTTCAAATTTTGTGGCAGGAGAAGCCTGCCTACGAGAGATACAGAATCATCCAGAAGTGCAGTCTGTCCTGCAGAGACGACAATGCCACTTGAAATTTATTGCTCCCAGAGCCCCCTGGCAAGGTGGGTTCTACGAATGTATGATAGGGACTGTCAAGTAGTGTTTAAGGAAGACCTTGCATCGACAGAAAATTAATTACTTCGAACTCCAAACACTCATCGTGGAAATTGAGGCGCGAGTCAACAATCGCCCATTAACTTACCTATCAGATGATTTCTCACAGAGAGAGCCTCTGAGTCCCTCACAGTAATTGAAAGGTGGAATGAGGTGTGGACTCGAGAGTACCTCACAGCTCTATGAGAGTACCACTATGGAGCTTCGAGCCCATATAATAAAGTTCAACTTAAACCAGGAGACCTAGTATTGGTTGACAGTGATGGACCAAGGTCAGAATGGCCTATAGGCAAAATTGTTGCTATCCACCCAGATCACCAAGGCATCCTGAGAGTAGTAAGGGTTTTGTGCCGAGGCACTACTACCCTAAAAACCTTAGAGAAGTTGGTACCTCTCGAATTAGCAGAACGAGAGTGTTTATCAGAAACAGCTTCACCAACAGTTTCCGAGGACAACAATACTGATCCACCGAACACCTGCCCCACTAGAGCAGCTGCTCAAAAATGCGAACGGAAACTACAAGCCTATTATAGCTCTGACTAAGAGCAAATAATTTCCCATCTAATTTGAGTAATCATGAAGATGCTGTGTTGTGATGTCAAGTAACAAATCAGTTACAAGTCACAATGACCCAAAACATTCACCTCACAGTGGATTCCCAGTTACTTTAAATTGTATGATTTAATCCTTAATTTGTTTGTATAGGCTATCAACTATAACATTATTTCATCTAGAGTATCTATGAGTTTGCAAAACTTTAAGACTTAGTAACATAAACGTTACATGTCATAGCGACACCAGTCACAGAGTATATTGTAGACTTTATTAGTCATTAACTTTAGATGATTCACAATTCCATGTTTCATTCAACATGAGTTCCTTTACAAGACTTAAAATTCTTGTATGTCCTTGACAATTACGGGACATCTGTTATGTGTGTACTAACATACTAACATACTAACATTAATACTAACTTCGGGATAGGTACGTCAGTACTCAACATTGCCCTGCGACCCGAGTTTTCTCCCCCCGGAGTTATGTTGGAAATTTCCAACACTAATAAACTACTATTGTATTATAATAAATCATTGTCATTATATACTAACTACAGTAGTTACTAATTTCACTAATGGTAGTGTCAACATAAATTAACCATTGCATCTGCGTATTAATGCTAGAATTCTCATGAAATTGAGTAGCAACATTGCGTAAGATAATGTTCAGTTAGACACATTTATTACCAATGGGTTAGAGAATTGAATGTGTTTCTCTAAAATTATCAGTATTCCGTGTAATAATTACTTACGGATAATATAACTCCCAATAATCTCAAACCGAGAGTTATTAACTAAAATTGTTATGTAGTAGCAGTCCTTTCTGTTACGTACGAATGTCATGTAGAAAATAAAATCTTCTCCATTTCTCGTTTGACACCATAAAACGAGAATATGATAATATTTAAATCCCTATAATTGCAACCCAGTTCTCATTAACGTATTACATCCATAATTGCGAGGAAAATAATTATTTGTGATTAATAATTTCTGTGGTGAATGCGAGAGAGGGGTTGAGGGAGGCGGCGACGCCATTGTGCGAGAGAAGGGATCCCTGGCGTGAAGAGTGGCGAGACACGTGGTGGTGACTGGGGAATTTATCGGCAAGAATTACGCTGATACTCGGTCAACAGTTAATAATTACTTATCCACATGTTCTATAGTGCCCAGCCTGTTAATACCGCGTCAACAATTGAAGCCAAGACCCGTATTTACACGAACACAGCAGTGGACGTCAGGGACTGGCTGATGCAGTTTCGGCAGACCTCAGTATTTAATACGCTCATGTTAAGTATATGTTTTTCGTTTGATGCATCATCCTAGATTATATATTTGTGAGTAGTCTGTCGTCATATAGCAAAGATACCCAATATACAACGTTAGTAAAATTTTGACAATTTCCTTCGTTTTCATGAGTATTGAAAATAAAACGTAGCCTATTCAAATGCTACTTAAATTTCTCCGATTTCAGCGTGTATACGAGGAGTCATCAAGTTGTTTCTCATCATTCGTGATATTCACCTCGAGTTCTTTCTTTGTGGAGATCCTGTGACCACGAGGACGAATGACGAAATGATGTTACAGAAATCGTCTTAAAGCTAAGACATTTTTCGTACAAATTTATTTAATATGATTATTGATTCTTATATAATTCCTGTAGAATCTTTACATTGAATAGATTATTACCAGAAATGATGATTGGTAATTAATGCGTTTGCTCTGACTGTTGCTCAGTAATTCATGATCTTTAATATTCACAATTTGAGTTCTCATGTTTTGAATCTATAGTAGTTTAGATTTATTATATCATTTACTCAACAATGAACTGGTGGCGAACCACACTGGTTCCTAGATATATATGAATTTCTAAAAATACCCCCCCCCCAATGTAGGTCTTTGAGGCTCTGACTTTAATTAATTAATAATACAGTCCATTCATTATTTCAAGTGATTATTCTTTTAATGATTATCCATAGACACTGGTTCTCTAGTGTTATTCTAATGATCACTTTTATTAGTTTTCCCTCTTTTCTCAACAGTGGGTGGTCCTTCGATTTATTAAATCCCATAAGTAAATAATTGAATATATGAGTCAAGCCCCAGATATCCCACAGAACTTGTAAGTTCATGGTATAACTGCACCTGCAATTAATAGGGATAGTGGTACAAAGATATTAGATCCCATTTTCCTATTATTACACCATTCAACCTCCCTTATTTTATTAAAATGCAGGTACAGAGCTCTATCTTATTGTACTAAGATTTAACCCTCTTGTTGGGGCAGAGCATGTTGTTGGGCCCTACCGATGTTGAAGTGATGTTGCCAATTTTTTTGAGGACACTGTTCATACACTCGTCTCACTGTTTCTCTATGCCAAGACACACACTCAAAACACTTTAAATCATGTGTTTTAATGGTATACACATTTATGTGTAGTTTACACCACCAACTAGTGGTCCACGATTGTAAAACGGCTAAAACTAAGCGTGTACGACCATGGAGTGTCCCATGAGGGGGAATGGTAATATTTACTTGTGTGTAAGGAAGTGTGGAAGTCGCTTCTGTGGCGTCGGTGTGATTAGACACCCCTGTCAATGTATAAGACAAGATACACACGTATATCACTTAAAATAAAGTGTCTTGCTTTTTATAAACATTTGTGTGTGGTTTACACCACCATTCAGGTCCACTGATTTAAAACGGCTGCAAATTAAGCAGTTTGAATATCGTAGTGTCGTTGTGTATTGGCGGAGTGATGTTTACTATAGCGTCAGTGTCTGGACACACAGGCAATCCAGTCCCAAGGCGATTATCATTACCGTGATCAATGTTTAAGGAACCATTTATGCAATTGTTAACCAAACGTATCTGGTTAAAAATTTATTTATTAAATATACACATTTATTTTGGCGTATTACCATGATATGCAAATAACTATTAAATGTAATTGTATATCCTGATATGGATTCATTGAGGAGGCCTTCTAGGGATGAAGTTCAAAAAATGGGCGAATTATGCTGACTTGTACCTTTCTCTTTCTTGGGAGAGTTTGACTTGTTCTATAAATAGCATGCCTGGTCCATGTGCTTTCATAGCCCAAGTTACTCAGATATGCTGTGGTATAATTGATAACAATTAATATGTGATAATTAACAAAGAAAGTGAGTAAGTAATTATCAAAAGAAGGCACCAAACCGGGAAGGCTATGTAGCACCATCAAATGCGCAAAATAATCAGAGGGCGCTAAATATCACCAAGGATGCCAATACGAGAACAAAAACGCATAAGGCGAACGATATCAAAAGTATCCGAGTCACCAAGAATTCTATTGAGAGACAGGTGACCGCGAGGGGCGGTCGGAAAGCAAGACACACGCTCGTCCTGGAAGTCAGGACATTCAAGAAGGACATGCACGACCGTAAGAGGGACAATGCAATAAGGACAATAAGGAGCAGGGCGGCGCTCCATCAAGTGACCATGGGTTAAGCGAGTATGGCCAATACGCAACCTCGCCAGAGCCGTTTCCCATCGCCGGTTACGGTGGTAGGAGGACGGCCACGAGGAAACAACATTTAAGAGTAGTTTGTTGCCAGCAACAGACGACCAAGAAGCCTGCCAACGGGTACGGATGGAGGAATGGATAACCGGGTAAAAGTCGGAAAATGAAATACCTGTACGAGAGATGGGACAAGAGCGGACAGCTTCCTTGGCGGCAACATCCGCACGCTCATTTAACGACACACCACTATAGCTGGGAACCCAACAAAACTCAACCGACTTAAATTTACTTTTGAATAAGAAACAGCCAATGCTCGACAACCACTGGATGAACCGGATTAAAGGACCCGAGAGCCATGAGGGCACTACGAGAGTCAACAACAACTACAAAGGAAGATTGACAACGAGAAAGCAGGAGACGAAGAGCACAGAGAATAGCATAAAGTTACGCTGTGAAGATGCTAGTCTCCGGAGGTAAGCGACACATATAAGTGCGATCAGGAAAAACAACAGATTAGCCTACACTGTCCACAGACTTAGACCCATCGGTGAAGACGGAAACGGAGCGGGAGTGAGAAGAAAAGTGCTCAAGGAAAAGGCGTTTTAGAACCATAGGAGGGGTAAAAGATTTAGTGATGCCGGTCAAGGATGAACAAAAGAACGGAAGGAGGACTCTCCACGAGGGCAAAGAAGGAACAACAAGAGGAGAAATATTAGAAATACGAACGGAAAGAGACTCCTGTAAGTGAGATAACCGGACAGAAAGAGGGAGGTGGTGAAGACGAACAGGAACCGCAGGAGGGGCAAAATTTAAAGCACGACAGAGGCGAGAGGAAGGATGTTGCAAGGACCACGCAAGATAACGAAGACAGTAGCGATCACGGCGGCCCTGGAGAGACAGAAAGCTAGTGTCAACATATAAGCTGAGGACGGGAGTCGAACGAAAGGCACCAGAGCTGAGGCGTAACCCAGTATGGTGCAAAGCATCAAGAAGGCGAAGCATAGAAGGAGAAGCAGATGAGTAAGCAGGGCAACCATAATCGAGCTTAGACAGGACGAAAGAGGAATGCAAAGCAAGTAGAGTGCTCCTATCCGCTCCCAAACAAGTATGGGACAATACCCGAAGTAGGGTAAGGGCCTTAGAGCATTCAATACGGAGGTAATAGATATGGGGCGACCAAGACAAATGAGTGTCAAAAATCACCTCCAAAAGCTTAGCGGAATCCTTGAACACAACGGGTGACCATACAGCGACAAAGAAGGATGAAGAACGACATGGTTTCGAGTAAAAGTCATAGCACAAGTCTTAGATGTAGAGAACCTGAAGCCATGGTCGGTGGCCAAAGACGACACGGCATCAATCGCAAGTTGTAGCCGGTGTTGAAGGAGAGGCGAATCATCACCCTGACCGCAAAGGGTAAGATCGTCGACATAAAGAGCGGAGAAGACGCCTGAAGGAAGAGAGGAAAGAAGACCATTGAGGGCAACCAGAAAAATGGTAGTGCTCAGAACACTACCCTGGGGCACACCTTCGTATTGCTGAAAAGAGGCAGAGAGAGCCATACAAAGCCTCACCCGAAAGGAACGACGAGAAAGGAAGCTGCGGAGAAAGAGAGGGAGATAACCGAGAAGGCCACAAGAATGAATCTCGGATAGAATATGCCGCCGCCAAATGGTGTCGTAAGCCTTTTCCAGGTCAAAAAGGATGGCAACAATGGAGGTCTTTGCAGCAAAAGCAGTACGAATATAGACCTCCAAGTTCACCAGAACATCTTTGTGCTGCGGCACTTGCGGAAACCAAATTGAGAAGGGGAGAGGTGGTGATGGTATTCTAAGAACCACGTCAGACGAACGTATTCATACGTTCAAAGAGTTTGCTGACAACTTGTAAGGGCAATAGGGCAAAAGTCCTTAGGGGATGTTCCCAGAAACCCTGGTTTGCGAACAGGGAGGACAACGGCATCGAGCCAGTCTCAGGGACTGACGACGACTCCCAGATCCGATTAAACACACTCAGTAAATACTGAGACGTGCAAGGAGGGAGATGGCAAAGCATCTCATAATGAATACCATCGGAGCCCGCCAACGTAGAACCGCAGAGGGCCAGGGCAGACCGAAGTTCAGAGAGAGAGAGAAGGGATCATTATAGGGAAGGCAAAAATGAGTACAGATATCCAAAGGGCAAGATTCAAGGAGAGGTTTACGAGGAAGGAAAGACTAGGGAAGATGAAAACCAGAGCAAATGGAAGAAAAGTGGGAACCCAGTTCTGTACGGGTCTGCCACAAGAGTATCACAGAGGTAAAGGACCGGCGAGACATCGGGAATGAACTTACCTGCTATCTTGCGGATACGCTTCCAGATCTGCGGCAGAGGAGTTTCGGATGTAATGGTGGAGACATAAGATACCCAACAATTATGTTTAACCATACGGATGGCCCTACGGGCCACCGCACTCGCCTTCCGAAATAAAAGAAAAGAATCGGCCGTCTGCCGGCGGCGTTGTCTCTTCCAGGCTGCACGCATACAGTGGACAGCCCGCGCAGTCTGTATTCCACCAGGGAACGCACTTCCGTGGGCCCCAAGAGGAAGTGCCAGGAATAGAGCAGAGGGCATCGTTGAAGATGGTGTCATGAAAAAGGAGGTAACAAGGATGGGGAAATGGTCACTGCCATGGAGGTCATCAAGAACCTGCCACGTGAAATCTAAGTAAAGAGAAGACGAGCAAAGAGAAAGATCAAGACAGAAAAGGGTGCGAGTCCGAGAGTCCAAATGCGTGGGCTCACCAGAATTTAGAAACGACAGGGAAGAAAAGAGAATGAACGGCTAAAGAAGGCGTCAGTGTTCGTCAAAACATCACCCCAAAGGGAATGACGACAATTGAAATCACTTAGCACAGGCTCCGGCAAGGAGTCCAGTAGGTGTTTCAGATCGGGAAGAGAAAGAGGGGCACTTGGGGCGAGATAAATGGAACAAACGGTGTACCATTTCCTCACAAAGGTACGAGCAGCAGAACAATGATGGAGAGGCGAAGGAAAAAGTAAGGGGACAAAGGGAACATCAAGTGAATCAAGAGAGCAGAAGAGTTAGGAGCCCCAGCAACAGCTGGGGGGGGGGGGAATAGCCACGAAGCGACCATCATGAGCACCAAGCATCGGCTCCTGGAGACAGACACAAAGGGGCGAAAACCGCGAAATCAGAAGCTGGAGTTCGAGGAAATTGGCATAATAATCATGGACGTTCCATTGTAGATTGGACATCGACGAGAAGTGGAAGGACAGCAATAGAGATCAACGAACGAACAAAGGCGAAAAGGGAACACAACACGTTAAAGAAGCGCAGGATCAGGGTCAGGGTCAGCGAAGTCAGGGTTAGGGGGCATGGGTAAACTGAGTAAAGGAGGGAGGGTAGCTAGAGGACCGACCAGGGGCGGATGAGCAAGGTCCGGAGGAGGAAAAGGGGGGGAATAACCGAGGGTCAAGGACAGAAGCAGGAGGAACAGAAACAAGGGGATGCACTTCAGCAAGGGCACCAACCGAGAGGGAAGCGGGGGCCAAAGAGACCTCCATAGCAGGAACAGGGGGACGTAACCACCGAAATAGGAGGGGACGGAACGGAGCAAGAGAGTCAGAAGTAGGGGCGAGGAAGAAAGTGAAGCCTTTTTACCCGACAGGAAGGAGGAAGGAGAGGAGCCAGGCTTACACTTCTGACTGAAAGAGACAGGTGTCCCAGCAACTACGAACTGGGCAACAGATTCCAGCGTCTTAACAGGAGAAGCTGAATGAGAGCATAAACGACGGCCGTTGGGAGAGCGATGGACATCAGCACGTACCGACAGGCGGCGTGGAGAGCCAATAGACGGAGGAGAAGGAAGGGAAGGAGGATTGGAGGAAGAAGACACAGGAGAGATGACAGACTGGACAGGAAGAAGGGGAACCCTAGACAGAGAACCAGGAGGGGGACCCTTCGGGACAGAACTCAACGGAACAGAGGAGGGGGCATTGGGCGTATCAGGGTCCAAGGCCCGGAAACGGTTGTGAGTCTGAGGAAGGTGGGAAGGACGAGGAGAGGAAGAGTGCAACACGCGAGCATAAGAGACGTTAGCATAAGGCGGGAGCCGGCGAACCTGGCGCCTCGCCTCAGGAAAAGATAAACGCTCCCGGTGCTTCAAGTTGAGGACGGCTGCCTCAAGCTTGTAATGTATACACGCACGGGAGAAAGTAGGGTGGGCCTCACCGCAATTGAGCCAGTGAGCCTGGGGAGAAGTGAACTCCGATTTAGAGTGACCGTCGCCCCCAAAGGACAGAGAGAGACAGTTCCAGAGTAGCGGAGGGCACCATGCCCAAACCTCCAGCACCTATTACAGAGTCGAGGAGAGGGAATGTACTCCTGGACGGAGCACCTAGCACCAGCAAGAATGATAGACGGCGGAAGGGTCCTTCCATCAAAGGTAATCTTCACAACCCGAAGGGGTTGACGGCGACGACCATGAGGGGGACGAGTAACGAGTCTACCTGGAGAACAGAATGGCCCTGGGCATCTAAGATATGACGAATATCCTCGTGGCACTCCAGAAGATTCCAAACACCGGTAGCAACATGGGGTGGGTGGAGAGTAGTGCCAACACTGACATTCAACCGAGTGTTCTTGGAGATGCGAACAGGGGTCTCGCCAAGGCAGGACAAGGCGGCTAAGCAGGAGGCTGCATCCTGAGAAGGAACAGCAACGACACGTGCACCGAGAATGGTGGGGTGGAAAGTAACAGAGGCATCTAGGGAATCAACAAGGTGCCTATGAAGGGAGAAATTTTCAGGAGGTGCAAAATCAAGAGGGAGGAGATCAAAGTATTTGGCCCACGAAGCAGGACCAAACAAGGCCAGATACTCATCAGCACGGGAAGGAATCGAGCGAATGCGGCCGTGTCAAGGACGGCGTTGAGAACGCCCAGAGAGAGAAGGGTTAAAAGGCGTAGTAATCACAATTAGAGACTGAACCGTGCCAGGGGACGAGGTGGTCACCGCTGGGGGCTTGGGGCTCGACCCAACCACAGAGGAGGGAGGGAAGCTGAGGGGAGTATTCAGGAGGGTCAAAGGAGGAGCAAGGTCAGAGCCCAACGCAGCGGAGCCTACAGAGCCCGGTCTTCCAATACAGTCTGACTCGGGGGCTTGGTCACCCACCCCACGAGCCTGAGAGGGTACAAGAGAAACATTCATCAACATAGATACGAAAAGAAACACTTTCATTCACGAATGTGCCCCCCACACCTACCATGGAGCCACAATTAAAGACAAGACACCCAACAAGAAGCTATCGCCGATCAAGCCGGGATCCCCTAGGGGCACGTCATGAGTATATGCCCCACAAACACCACCTTAAGAACCATCAGTCCGTCGAGTTCGGATTCAGTGACGAAAGGGGGATTGACAATAAAAGATTCCCCTCGCTCGAGACGTTGGGTACTATAGTTCTACAGGTGCAAGAGTATGCACCTTCTCAAACACCCGGGCGTCAAAACAAAAGAAGGCCAAAAGAATGATCAAAACAGGCACAAGGTCAGCAGGAAATGACAACGAGAAAGGAGAAAAGGGGGGAGAAAAACGAAACAAAAGGAAAAGGAAAAGGCGTCCAGCAAAATTTGTGAAGACAGCAGCAGGAGCACAAGGCTACAAAAGGACAGGGGGACCGCCCCAAGGAGCATCACACTCTGACAGCCGCCCACCAAGCCCCCTCACGGCAGCAGCGAGCTGGATAAGGAGAGGGTTGAGAGACCAATAACCTGTAGGTCTGCCGATCGTTCCAACAAATTTTGACAGATTCTGAGCTCAGTGGCACAAGTTGTAGGATCATACTTTCTCTAGCAGCTTGTTCATTTATTCAACTGTTTCAACTAATTAACTGTGCTGGGACGATCAGTATATGTAAGACACTGATACATCGAATGATTTCCTTCACAGAATAAACATTTTGGCCAGTTTGTTGCACACTTTGGCTCTGTCATCTTAGGTGCTATTGTAACTACTGGCTTTGATGGACTCATTGCAAAAGTGTCTATGCTACTTTGCCTCCATTTAGTTGTTGCATTTTGTTACCGCTTTGAATTTGTGCCATTATTTGGATTTTTTTGTCCGATGAGGCTTGTGTGCTCTTTTTATGAGCACTGAATATTTAGTGCAATGAATAAATAAGGGCGTGAAGATGAACAAAACTATTCCCTTCACCAAAGTCTTTACCTTCACCGTTAAAATATATTAAAATAGAATATTTCTACACTTATTTACAGTATGTCTCTTTCACTCAAGACACCCAAAACCGCTCACATGCAGTGTTCGCCAACCCCAGCGTTTCCACCACCCAATACCTTGTCCACTCATACTGGGAAACACTGGCGAGTTCACCTTTTTCATAGCCCTGCCCACCGACACAGTCTCACCAGGGGCTTATACCCCAACTATCGCTCTCCAGCCAGTTGCTGGCAGAGGACTTCAGCCCCACGCTGATCGGGATCACAAACCAACACGTACAGGGGTAACTAACCCCTGGCAGAAGCCTCTAACAACCAGCTAGCAGCACTTCCCAACAGGCACCTCACTGTCGTCCGTTACTCTCCTGAGCCAATTCCCGGGTACGCCGATCGTTACCAATACTACGTTATATGGCAACTAACACACTGGATAGATCGACGGCGGCTTACTCAGTCTTCTCCCAAGACCAAGCGGAGAGTACATGGACTGCTCAAGGGAAAATTGCCCTCTTCAGTATGACTGCCTCCAGACGTCACCTCAGTGGACATAACACGACATTAGTTAATTGGACAGTACACTGGGGAAACCAGGAGGTAACACTTACTCACTGGGGAATTGACATTATGCACGTAGCACAACCTAGGTGGCGCTGATCATGATCCGCCACCTCACTAGAGGTCATCCATAGCGACCTATCTGTCTGACCAAGGCAGGAAACCAGAGCCATTTGCCACTGTCACGCCACCACCAATAGATGGCGTTGTCTACATAGCGTCCAATACCAGGGGGGTTTGAGTGCAGACTCATAGATGGCGCTAGAATTACCAGGCCACACTCAGAAGGTTTTATGGACGAGTCCATAACAATTAAGTATAGATTCTACCTCCAACCTGAAACTTTGTAGGGAATCAGGTTTGTTACTGGGTGTAGATAGATCAATTAACTTATGATGAAGTTTTGCGATTGCCAATTCTGTGTTAGAATAGTTATCTTTCAATAGCTGGACTGCGACGTCATAATTGGTGTCTCTTAGGGTTAAATTTGCAGTTGCAGCTCTCTTGAGACAATCGACTTGAGAATGGTCCAGGACGGACCGAAACGTCGTCGTCCCTTCAACTTCTAGTGTGTGGTCTGGTCAACAT
Source organism: Procambarus clarkii (assembly GCF_040958095.1). NCBI lineage: Eukaryota > Metazoa > Arthropoda > Malacostraca > Decapoda > Cambaridae > Procambarus > Procambarus clarkii. The sequence continues at coordinate 31,736,076 of NC_091183.1, forward strand.
ACTTCAGCCACGTTATTGTGACTCATCGCCTGCACTTGCAGCTCTCTTTCCCCTTTAAGGTGGACTTTTAGTTATGAGAATTAATTTATTTTATTTATAGTCGCCTGTGAATTTATTTGTATATCAAAAAGCTGGAAAAAATCATCCCAGTTTTCCTCACCTAGCCCAGTAAAAGTGGGTAGATTAAGCTTGGGAAGCTGAGGTTGGATTGACATAACATTTGATGCAATACGTGTAGTTGCATTATATTTTTATATTGTACAAGTATGGCTATGATTGAATCTAATTTAGCCCGAGTATTATCTTCATACTGGGTGTTACGGTCAACTTGAATCAGTAACCGGGTTCTTTCTGTTAACATGTCTTATAATTTCTTCCTTGATCCTACCCCAAGTCGATGGTAAGTTCTCAAGAACATTATGTGACAAGTGGTAGTGCAAAGAATAAAGGGGGAATAAACAATATGCAATTACACCTTCACCAGTATATTATTTATAGAATTACAACTACACATATTTACATTGTGTCACTTTCATCCAGGACACTCAGTAGATCTGCAGTGTTCATCAAATCCCGGTGAGTCCTCTACCTCCAGGCACATGTCGTCCACACTCAATGGTAATCACCGGCGAGTTCACCTTCTTCAACATGGGCCAGTCCACACACAGTATCGTAACGATGTCCCATCACCCCACATCCGCTCTCCAGAAACACACTGCCAGAGGCCTTCAGCAACACGCTGAAGGAGGTCTCAAATAATCACGTACTGTGGTAGCTAACACCCTGGCAGAAGTCTCTAGCAACACACTAGCATCACTTCTCAGCAGATGAACAGTACCCTCGTCTTAAAACTCCTCTTGGCCAAATCCCGGGTACGTCGGTCCATACAACACTGCATACATCCAGCAGCTAACACACTGCTACTTCCGACTTCAGCCACTTTGTCCTCTCGCATGAACAAGTCAGGAGTTCTGGACTGCTCAAGGTGAACTGCCCTCTGCTGCCCAATCGCCTCCTTACGTCACCTATGTGAACAGTAACGACATTAGCTGGACAGACAGTATATTGGGTGACCTTAAGATTGTAATTGTGTTCACAACCTAGATGGTGTGGGGATCGTTACGTCACCCACCAAAGATCATCATCAACTACAAAAAAAAAAAAAAAAAAAAAAAATCAACTACACCTCCTAACTGAGGTATGAAACAGGAGCCTTTCACAGACGCCGCACCACCGCCAACAAATGGCGTTGTCTGCGTCTCGCCAAATACTTGGGAGTTGGAGTGCGGGTACATAGATGGCGCCAAAATTGCCACTCCTCACTCCAGGAACGGTGCTGATACCATAACACTTGGTCATGGTGTCCATAATATAAAAAATCTGTACCTGATGTTTTGCCATTTATTACCACATACATCCAAGTAAGTCTCAATTTGTATTTTGACTTGTTCAAATTGACTGTAGCCACTTGGTAATATGTTTCAAGTTGTATATAGTCAAATGGTGTTAGATTAGACAAATCCTCACATTTCTTGATCTGTCTGGTCAAACAGCTTTTCCAACCTGCTAATTTCTCTTATGTGCTTCTATAATAGCTATAATTAATGATTAACCGATTGGATAATTCATTAATTAACTAATGATTAATGATTGGTCCATGTGCTTTCATAGACCATGTTACTCAGACATTTTATGTTATAATATTGGTAGAACGTTTATACTAATGCTGAATAAACATCTTAGAAAAATCAATATGATTCACTGAGAAATATAGTTTATCATTTTTGGACTGAGGCTTGTGTGTCAGTGTTACGACCCTGGGTTCTTATTTGGAAACCAGAGGTCAATTTGAACTTTAAATAACTACTATACCTTAATTGATATCATTGGATCTTGTGATAAGGATATTTAATTAACAATAACATTTACATTCATGGATCCTGAATTCCTAGGTGTGCCTTTGTTTCTGTCTGCCTTGCCAGACGTAAGACGAATCTTGGTTCTCACAGAACATTCAGACTCTCAGCTTGTTGATTATTAAATATAATAGTGACCTAGTTATCAGCTATTCTTAGAATTTTTAAAGTAACTAGTAATGAAGGTCAGTGAAGACTTGTAATGATTGTGGCTGCACGATCAGTTAGGCATCTTCCCGGCAGCATACTTAAAGAGAGCTCAGTAGGCTGTTCTCTTCCTTTTCTCTGGGCAGCTGCTGTGGTGTTCACACATTCTCTGTGGGCTCTGTTCTCCTCTTCCTCCTTCCTTTCTTCTCTCTCTTACCCTGTGTCCAAGTTAAGTACATTCCGTGTATTTACCGTGCTATTGGCTAGGTGTGTGTGTTTGTTTAGATGTATTCTAAGCCAGTGTGTTGGGATCTCTAAGGGTACTGTAGGGGACTAGTGAACCCATGTGTGCTTAAGTCTGTGATACCTATGATACAAGTGCCCTTCAGGAAAGTAGTCTTTACCCTAGTTGCAATTGTAAACCTTGCATCTTGCTTATGTGGACCTAGGTATTTAACATAAGGTAGAGTGGTAAAGTGATTTATTGTATTTATATATATGGGGGTTATTAGAGCGTTTAATAAATAAGGATAAAGCTAGGAGTATCATTTCATCCTGTTTAGAGTGGAGTAGGTGACTACCTTAGATGGCAGACATTATTCTAGCCAAACAAGTATTCATTGCTGGGAATATTCTTTCCCTGGGGGCCGGGGCTTACCTATTTACACTATTTTAGGAACCCCTGTGGTTTTTACAATTGGCCCTCTCAGTACAACCACCTGCCCCCATAACAGTCAGCTTTATAAAGTTCTGCATAAGTTAATATTGACATGTTTACCCTGGCTGTAACTGTGAGAAAACAAAATACTGTACTGATATATCGTCATAATTGATGGTTTGAATATTAAGTAAAATCCTTCACAATAAGAGGTATATCAAAGGTAAGAGCTGTAGAAATTGAGCCTTTGAAACTGGAACTCGGTTGACTTATTATGAATTAAAAATATTTAAAATAAAACCGAATAAATCCCACATCTACCTTTTCAATTAAAATAGTATACTTAATGGTGAAAGTAAACAACATTGCTAAAAGGCAAGACAATAAATTGTGTAAACTATTATATATCTATATAAATAAAAATGGAAATGCTCGTTTGTTCAAAATCGCTAATCTCCAAAAGTTCTTCACCGATTGCATTGAAGTTTTCACACAATGTTCCATGCACATCCGGCCAGGTTTTTATATACATACTGTATAGATGTCACGTGAGTGCCAGTAAGAAAACATGCTTTTTCTGAAAAACTGTGTTTTTCATGTGAGGGAAATCTTTGAAACCTCTTTACCGATTGCTTTGAAATTTTGACACAACGTTGCATTCGAATAGGCGCGTCTTTTTATATATCTACTATATACATGCCTAACCTGTAACAGGAAAAAACAAGTTTTTTTTTTTTTAAACAGCGCCATCTATTGGATGTAAGAGCAACACACGCTGTAATCTCCGAAAGTTCTTCACCGATTGCTTTAAAATTTTGACACAACGTTGTATTCGAATAGGCACGTCTTTTTATATATCTATTATAAAAATGCCACCACTATGACAGATAAAAACATGCGTTTTTGAAAAACAGCGCCATCTGTTGCACATAATAGAAACATTCACGCTATACTAAATATGTCATGAATTCCATTTCAATGTTTCTGATTGCATTGATAAATTTAATTTTCATAGATTTCAATTTATTTTATTTTTTTTTATTTAATTATTTTGTGAGACATTGTATAGCTTTTGAGCTGTATTGTTTACCATACCGTTCATTTTGTAAGTATATGTATAGGTGTCAAACCTGTGACAGGTAAAACTATGCTTTTCTTGACAAACAGTGCCATCTGTTGCATGTAAGAGCAACACACATGCTATACTATATATGTTACAATTCCATTTCTATGTTTATGATTGCATTGATAGATTGAATTTTCATAGATTCTGATTTATTTTCATTTTGATTTAATTATTTTATGTGAATTGCATTGGAATTGACCTGTATTGTTTATCATAACATTCATTGCATGAGTATAGTTTTTTTCATATTTTCATTTAATTTTTTAACTGTTTTAATTATATTTCAGTGATGGGAACATCATTTCACTTGATGTTCCCAATTTTCTAATGGGAACATCAGACCATTTGGGAAGGCATCGGACGAGAGAGTGGGGAATGGTGGGGATGACAAGGGGACGGAAGTGAGAGATGGTTGGGAGGATGAGGGGACAAGGGAGAGGGTAATGGTGGGGAAGGACGAGGGGATGGGGGAGATTGGGGTGGTGGGGACGAGGGGATGGGGGAATGGAGAATGGAGGAAAGGTCAAAGGAACAGGGGAGTGGGGCATGGTGGGAAGGAAGAGGGGATGGTGGAGTGGGGAATGGTTGTGAGACCGAGGAGACAGGTGAGGAGAAAATGGTGGGGAGGAATCGGGGACAGGGAAATTTGTTGTGGCTCAGCAACGCACATGCGTTACTGAGCCACAGCAACGCATGGCCGGGTAACGCATATATATATATATATATATATATATATATATATATATATATATATATATATATATATATATATATATATATATATATATATATATATATATATATATATATATATATATATATATATATATGCGAACAAGCCTGAATGGTCCCCAGGACATATGCAACTGAAAACTCACACCCCAGAAGTGACTCGAACCCATACTCCCAGAAGCAACGCATCTTGTACATGCGTCTTGTACATACCAGATGCGTTGCTTCTGGGAGTATGGGTTCGAGTCACTTCTGGGGTGTGAGTTTTCAGTTATATATATATATATATATATATATATATATATATATATATATGAATGTTCTCTTGAATATTTTACCCTGTTTTATGTAATTATTTTTTTGTAAATACATAATTATTTGCATTACTCTAATCAGACGTTTCTTTACTTCTTCTGGAATTTCCCTTGGTGTAACACGGGTGGGGCTTCGTTCTTATTTTAAACTTCTTTAACCTTCACACCCGTTTGTAATCTTTATTCACTTACTCAAACCAAGGGACCCCAGAGCTATACTTCAGCCGACCCCATGCCACGTGGTCTTAATTAAACCGTTTGACCGACTTAAGATTCTACAACACTTATGATGTGAAAACAGACTTCTAGCAAAAGTCTAGAATCACCTTGCGCTGTCACCACCAGACCATTACCACTGAGCAATAACCGAGGTCTGGATCGATCATGCTAATCAATAAACCTTGGGGCTTGATCCCCCACTAGTAATATATAGGAGGGATGAATTTTACTTTAAAAGTGCGGAATTATTAAAATCAAAGGGATAATGAATTCTTACGTGATGTTAGAATCTGCGGCCCAACTCAACAGGTGCTCTCAGGTCCCTACACGCGGTTCCAATTTCCCACTCTCCCATGCATAGATAGAACATTCTGGATCATTCCTACAACAACTAGTTTGTTACATTGGCTTAGAAGGCTAGATCAATCATACATCCATATATAAACAAGTAAATTAAGTGTAACTGTTTGACCAGAGCAGTAGCGTAGGGGCATGACCTAACTTATGATTAGATATTAAGGGACAGGCTGTGACAGAGAGTAAAACATCAACAACATATACAAGACAATAACACAGGAACGGGTACCAGACTCTACAAGTGTAACATGATTCAAATCAGTGAAAATTTACATTTCTCAACCTCACTCATCTGAGTCATTTTTTTTTTTTTCGTGGAGATTAACGTCTTCATTCCGTCTCAGTAAATTTGTCTGTGGAGATTTTAGGGTTTCTTTCGAGCATTCCTAGATTCCGATGATGTCATCTGCCAGTCTTCATCCTCCCTCAATCAGTCAGTCTTGAATGATTACATATTCAATCCCATTTTCAATTATTAAATATGTAATCCCATTTTAAATGAATTCATATTTATTCCCATTTTAAATGAATTCATATTTATTCCCATTTTAAATGAATGCATATTTATTCCCATTTTAAATTATTAGCTATTTTCTACCAATTAACTAGTTAAGGGTTCTTTATTGAATACAAAAAATAATGAAATCAACAATCTCACTATATACACACTATATAGAACACTATCTCCTATTTGTTTCCACCCATGTTGAGCCAATCATTAACTGCTACCAAGAAATTAAATATACTGAGAAAGGTTTAGTCATAAGAAGCAAGGAAATAACACAAAGTTTATAAACCTGTGTTTACCCAAGTCTTTCCTAATGTTAAATAAATGTCCTATATATATATATATCCCCTCAACATTCCCTTCATCTATTTACACACTTTACTCATCGCCTAACTACAGAATAGTTTACTTTGTTTAAATTACTTTTAGTACCTAGTAACAAAAAACAAATTAATTTGTGAGAAATATTGTTGTGTTCCCAGCATCAGATTGCATATATGTAACTAATATTTTTTAGTGTATACTCAAAGATCGTTTATTAAGCATAATAATGAATGATACTGCCCATTTTTATTCTAATCCACCTTAATCATTGAAGCATATAACACGTAGTTTGGACCTACAAGTGCATTACTTATTTGGTGTTAACATCTAAGAGTCCCTACAAGATTATGAAACATGCCATGTTTAGATCTCCAAGCTGGCAGCAGGCACATGTATTGTAAACATATATATAAAATGCCCAATAATAACACATTTCTATTAACCTTTAGGTAATACAGGTTAGATTGGGATGGGATGGGTTTGTTTTACTGATGTAAATCCAATGACCAAAACAACACATTGCTAAGAATATGATGCAATATTACAAAGATCCTGATATCGGAGGTTAGGTCCAGGAAGGTTGGGTTGATGCAAAATAGAATACGTAACATATAAGTAGTAAGTAGTTACATCCAACTTAAGGTTAAGGCATGTCAGGTTCATGGTGGTTGAGATGAGGTTTAAAAATAACACTTAATAAACAGTAGGTTTAACATGAGTCAAATATTTAACCTGTCTACCTCTGATGCTCCAATAGACAGAGTAATCACACAATAATAGATTCAATAGACAGAGAGTAATCACACTATCGAGATGTATCAATGAGATAATCCCAAGGAGCTGTGATGAGGGTTCGAACCTATGCACTGGGTGTTTCCATGCACACGCTCTAGAAGAACAGGCCACGAAATGGTCAAAAGGATTGCAACTTGGGTACTACTGTACCCTAGATTCTAGGATTCCTATAGGGTGCAGGATTCGTACACACTGTGTGTGTATTGAAAAAGGAGCATCAGAGGTAGAACATTCCTAGATGGCAGAGCCAGAGTGCATGGGGGGGGGGGGAGGGGGAATGAGTGAAACCCTGGTTTGGCTTCAGTGGAAGCCTCAGGAATACGAGAGGATGTAGTAGTACCCTAGGTTGAAATCCTGTTGACAAGTTTTTGGACAAGAACCTTTCTGACATTCGTTTGACTAGATCTTTTTTGACATGGACTAGACATTTTGAGCGTGTGCCTGTGAACAATGCATAAATCCCATAAACCATTATCTTACCTCTCTGCTCACCATACCCACCATGCCAGACCAGGACCCGTCCTTCTTCTGTGAGCCCCATAAACCATCAGGAGGTCTCACATACGTGTACCTATTGAAAATTTCCTCGAGATTATTTTCTTTCCTATTATACTATTTTTTTTTTTTTATCAAATTTGCTCTTTTTTTAGCGACAACGAAATTTCGTAATGTATTGTAACTAAATAAATATGGTCATACTAAGAGAAAATAAATTATGTTTAAAGTCTGTAACCGAAAATCTAAGCATTTTAGTGACTTTGCTAGAAAGCAAGAGCATCAATGTTAATTTCATTGAACATCAATTTTAAAATTATTGTTAGTATTATTATCCATGTTACTGTTATCAGTCTCCCCGTACTCACTAATATCTTTATCAATTGTATAAACTAAGCGGGTGTCGTAAGTCCTCCATTGGTGAGTTCACATATTTGCACCTGGTCACACCTACTCAACATGTGCTATTCCACGTGAGTAAATCTGTATGTAAAAGCCTTCCATACTGGATCCATAGTGTAAGTCAAAGCTAAGCATTCATGGTGTTGTCCATGTATCAACTAACACACTCTTGTCTTCTGTCCTTGTAGTGACAAAATTGACAGCAATGATGAAAATGACATGGAGTCACTCGCTATAAGTTCTGCAGGATATAATATTTAAATGCAACAATAGTTTATTTTTATAAAATATTGAGACTCAGGCTTATCATATTCAATGTAAAACATATATAAGCATAGAAATAAACAAAACATTTGTTGATATTATTGTGAGCGGTTTTTGGTTTCTATGGCACGTCCCACTAATCTTGTGGAAGCTTTTGACACGTGGCAACTTTAAATTAAATCTACTGATGTGTATTTGTGCCACTGCAATAGAGTAAAACTTTAGTAAATCTTGGGAAGCCATCAGTACTCACGTAACCTCCCTAAGGGTTAGGGGAGGTTAGGTGAGTAACTTGACCTTCCCTAACCCTAACCTAACTTCCCCGTGTTAAAACCTTCATGGGAAGGTTAGCCTCGCCTATTTCTGTCTCTCAAAGATAGACTTTTAATGTTTAATGGATGTTATTAGTTATAATTTGATTATTTGCGATTACCATTGTGTATGCCTCAATAGATGTGTGAAAAGCCTCAATAGATGTGTGAAGATTGGGGATGATATAAGCGATATAGCGATTATGAGCCGCTGCAGGTACATTTTTGGTGGTGAAAGGAATAGTTCCATGATGCCTGATCAGGCATCATTAGTCAACAATACAATTATTTATTTATGCACGCAAGCCAAGATAATAAATGCTATATTTTAGTACAGAATTTTACTATAGTCAATATTTTTTTTACTATAATTTCATATTATTAAACAATTTAATTGAAAAGAGGAATTTGCAACATATTTCTCAATAAAATCCAAATATTTTGTTCTAACTTTCACCACATCAAAGCATTCGACGTCGGCCTGGAATGTTGCAATGCCACTCTGAGGGCTGCTGTGTCACGTCTCACAATACAAGTGGCGTTAATTAATCCAAGAATCTTCATATTTTAAAGTCAGACGCTGTAGGAGATAGCTAGTCTTGTAAGATCTTTTACAAGGTTATCTTTTGTAGCTCTAAAGAAACGTGTCTTCTGTCTTGGTAATAGAGCCAATTTTTTAACTGAGCTCTTCCTAACGTCATCCCTACTTGACAGTAGTCGTCAGGTTAATTGTTGTTTTTAATTAAACATTAATTTACATTGTGACTCTTACCTCACTTGGGGTATTTTGAGTGGTTAATGGAACTATCTCTCATGTTACATTTTACAACATTTAACTAGTCACAGATCTATTTTCAAATTGAACATTTTAGAATTTCCTGTTAATGTGAAAGCTAAACTCTCACTACGTTTCATTTTGAAAGGCAAAATAAACTTCTTCAAAGAAAATTAGTACGATTATTTCCTCGATATATTCTTTAAACTCTAATGAAAACTTTTGTTGATAAGAAGTATATTGTCGCCCCTTGCAGAAAAACAGCAAACTCACGTAAAATTTGTAGTGTCAGCGAGAAGTTGGAGAACGTTGGCAATGGCACTGAAGAACCGAAGTACTTTTCTTCCTGGCACCTTGGGGTCGTCCACCATCACTGCTTCGTGTGTGGGATAACTTTCACTGACAACCACAAGATTTGGTCTGTTTGAGAGCCTGAGAAACAGCACAGCCTCTTAGTCTATATTATTTCCATTATATTGAGCCCTTTAGATTTATTAAAAAAATCAATTTTGTGTTAAATGCAAAACTGATGCAACATCTCAAGGAAACATTGAACTTTTCATTTAGAACTAGTGAACAATTTTATAACTGCAATCCCTGATTAGATCGCTTACATAAGTTGAACGTAAATTAATACAAAAATTATAAACAATTCCTGAAAATAAATCTTAATCCTGGATATCCTAAAGCACTAAATCATATAAGATCACAAACAGTAATCTTTAACGTTGCACCATCCACATATAAATGATTTTTCTTAAATTAAATTTGCATAATTATATTAACATCAATGTTCATTCCTTTAACAGGAGAGCTCGATACAGTAATATATTAATTTTTAAAGATGTTGTGGAAAATTTACCAGTGGTACTTCTATTATTTATTTGTTTATTAAATTTATTGTATTTTATTTACTATTAAATTATTTATTTAGAGAGCGGACTGTATAGATTAGACTTATCCCCCTTATATACCTCCTTCACATATTTGGGGGGGTAGTATGACCCCAGCAAACACAGACCGTTTTCTGATGTTTTTATTTGGTACAGAAAGGTGACACTGAAACTAATTATATTAATCGTCTTTTTAAAAAAATACGTTAATTTCAGTTAATCAAATCGTAGCACATGACTGTGTGTAAGGGTGTATGACGGTATGTATGGGTGTATGACAGTGTGTATAACTGTATGATGGTGTGTAAGGGGATATGACGAAGAGTGTACTGGTGTATGATGATGAATAAGGGTGTATGACGGTGTGTATGACGGCGTGTCATTGTGTATGATTTTGTGTATGGGTCTATGATGGTGTGCAAGAGTGTATGATAGTGGGAGGGTGTATGACAGTGTGTATTTGTGTATGCCGGTGTGTATGGGTGTATAATTGTGTATGGATGTATGACGGTGAACAAGGGTGTATGACAGTGTGTATGGGTATATGACATTGTGTATGGGTGTATGCCAGTGTGAATGGGTGTATGATGGTGTGTTAGGGGTGTATGGCGATGTGTATGGGTGTATGACGGTGTGTATGGGTGTATGAAGATGTGTATGGATGTATAATGGTGTGTATGGGTGAATGACGGTGTGTATGGGTGTATGAAGGTGTGTATGCCGGTGTATATGGGTGTATGGCGGTATGTATGGGTGTATGACGGAGTGTATGAGTGTATGATGGAGTGTATGGGTGTATAATGTGTGTATGGGTGTATGATGGTGTGCATGGGTGTATGATGGTGTGTATGGGAGCATGACGGTGTGTATGGGTGTATGAAGATGTGTATGGATGTATAATGGTGTGTATGGGTGAATGACGGTGTGTATGGGTGTATGAAGGTGTGTATGCCGGTGTATATGGGTGTATGGCGGTATGTATGGGTGTATGACGGTGTGTATGGGAGCATGACGGTGTGTATGGGTGTATGACGGTGTGTATGGGTGTATGACGGTGTGTATGGGAGCATGACGGTGTGTATGGGAGCATGACGGTGTGTATGGGTGTATGACGGTGCATATTTGAGGGAAGACGCAGGGACAGGATGTTGTGGTTAATTGTACTAGGACTTGTGACCTGGGTCAGGATCTTTAATTTTCGCTTTTATATTTTTTATTTTTTATTTATTAACTTATCACCTATCTGCCAAATAATTCTAAGATATTGAATAGTATTAATGTGACTATAATGATGTGTATTATTTCCTTGAAATCAAACTTGTTGTTTAATCCTTAAACTGCGCAACACGTTATACGACGTGTTGAGTAATCAACACAAAAGTGTGTTTCTCGACATATGACGTTTTGGAGTACTACGCAAGATTTAAATGGCCTGCAGATACATGGGGTCATATCACCTTACTCAGGGCGTTTGTGAACAGAAGTAATTTTTTGTTTAAATCGTGGTAAACATTCGCAGGTGTGAGAGCCTCGGTACTGAGTGTGCCACCTAAGCTGGCACATGCAGTATGAGCTCACAGCATTGCTGTTCGGCTTGTGGCCACAGCATTGCCTAAATATGTAAAAAGTATATGTAACTGGTATTATTTAGCGACGATAGTATTACAGAGGACCCCTGACTGTGATCAAAATGACCAGGATTCTGGTAATAGCAGGATTGTTGTGATAATTTGGGCTGTGTTGTAGGAGGAGTAATGATGAGGGAGGGAGGGCTGTAGCGTGCTGAATTAGTGTGGCCACCTGTTGCTGTCTGCACTTACTATACCAGCTTAGTGTTTCGCTATGGTGAGCACAACATGCAGATACTTATATATAACGTATGCATATAGTAAAGAAAAGCAAAAACAGTATGGTGGGAGGAGAACGTTGGCGAGTGAGGTAAGGTGAGGGAGGGTGTGGCGGCCAGTGGCTAGCTGGTGTGGCGGCCACTCCTTGATGCTTTTTGACACAGCACACCAAGTTTGTGGTTCATTATGGTGAACACAAATATAAATACTTATATATAACATGTATAGTGTAATAACAGCAAAAGAAGTGATGGGAGAAGCCATTTTGGTGAGGGAGGTGGCGACATCTGCATGACTTATGCTGTGTAATGGTGGCCACTGTGCTCTTTGGGCTCTATACCAGCTTAGTTGAACTGTTATGGTGAACAATACATGTAGATACTTATAAATATATATATATTGTGTGTGTATATAGTGTAATAACGCCACAAACAGCATACTTGAAGGGGGGCTATTAGTGCGTCTGGCCTTGAACCATAAGGGAGGGAGGGAGGGAGCATTAGTTGTGTGTGGCCACCTGTTACTTTATTTATATATATATATATATATATATATATATATATATATATATATATATATATATATATATATATATATATATATATATATATATATATATATATATATATATATATATATATATATATATATATGCGAACAAGCCTGAATGGTCCCCAGGACTATATGTGTCTGAAAAGGAAAAGTCTGAAAAGGTAGTTTTCAGACATATATATATATATATATATATATATATATATATATATATATATATATATATATATATATATATATATATATATATATATATATATATATATATATATATATATATATATATATATATATATATATACAAGAAGGTACATTGGGATTGTGTAGATACATAGCATAGTAATTACATTCTTGTAAAGCCACTTGTATGCGCAGCATTTCAGGCAGGAAAGTGTTACTGTCTGCCGTCACGATACAAGCTTAGTGGTTCACTATAGTGAACACAAATGTAGATATTTATATATAACGTGTATATATAATGTAATAACAGCAAAAGGAGTGTTGGGAGAAAACATTTTGGTGAGGGAGGTGGCATCAACTTCCTGACTTGTCATGCTGTGTAAGGGGTGGCCACTATTCTCTTTGTGCACTATGCCAGCTTAGATGAACAGTTATGGTGAATAAAACATGAAGATACTTATATATAACGTCTGTATATAGTAAATTAATGCATAGACAGTATGGTGGGAGGAGGATGTTGACGAGTGAGGTGTTTTTGAGAGAGTGAGTGGCGGTGAGTGGCTGGCTGGCAGGTGTGTGGTGGCCACTCATCGTTGCTTTTTGACTGTATATCAACTTAATGGTTCGTTATGGTGAACAAAACATGAAGATACTTATATATAACCTGTGTATATAGTGTAATAACCGCAAAAGTATTTGTTTATTGTTTTATGAACATAATAATTGAATCTGTAATATAGACACCATAATTTTGAGTACAGCGATGATTCACACATTTTATGATATAAATATATCACACTACACACTATTGAATAATATTACTGCAAAGAAACTAAGAAAAATCAATCAAAGACATTGAAATAATTAGGTAATAATATCTTTGTGGCAACTCTCGCCTGACAGCTGGGGCGAAGCAGACCTCGTCTGGCACTTGCTCTGTCAATGCCTCTTTTTTGGCCAGACTTCCCTCCCTATTTCTGCCAAAAGATGCCAATTACATTTTTTTTATAGTTTTTCCGGTGATCAGGGAAAGCAAATCAACACTTATATAAAGACGAAATATTTTTTTCGCCTCTGGGTGTTGAAAGCCAAATTGCCCAGAGCAGCTTAGGGGTTAAGGATAATATAAAACAAATAATCTCAAAAGTTTAAAAGAAACATATTGATAGGGAACATCTTGGCGAGCTGACAACCCCTGTCTGGTGGTCTAAACATGTGACAGTGTTCCTCACACCTTCACTGGTGTAGGCTGCCTACCAGCCACAGCCGCCACAGCCGCCACCGCCACCACCATCGCCAGCACCGCCACAGCCGCCAGCACCACCACAGCCGCCACAGCCGCCACCGCCACCACCATCGCCAGCACCGCCACAGCCGAAACCGCCGCCACCACCACCACCATCGCCAGCACCGCCACAGCCGAAACCGCCGCCACCAACGCCACAGTCGCCACCGTCGCCGCCACCTTCGCCTCTACCAACAACCGACACCACCGCCACCTCCACCACAGCCGCCACCTCCGCCACCACCGCCGCCGCCACCGCCACCGCCGCAGCCACCGCCACCATCACCTTCACCACCGTCACAGACACCGCCACAGCCGCCATCACCATCACCGCCGCAAGCACCATCACTGCATTTTTCTTGGACTGTCAGAAAGCCTGTGACACAGTACCTCACAAAAGGCTGTTACAAAAGTTGGAGTAACAAGCAGGAGTGAAAGGTAAGGTGCTCCAGTGGATAAGGGAGTATCTAAGCAATAGGAAACAGCGAGTAACGGTGAGGGGGGAGGCATCAGAGTGGCGAGATGTCACCAGCGGGGTTCCACAGGGCTCTGTACTCGGACCCATGCTGTTTCTAGTATATGTAAACGACCTTCCAGAGTGTATAGACTCATTCCTCTCAATGTTTGCTGATGATGCAAAAATTATGAGAAGAATAAAATACGACCTGGACAAACTGGAGGAATGGTCTAGAAAATGGCTGCTAAATTTCAACTCAGGAAAGTGTAAAGTAATGAAATTAGGCGAAGGGAGCAGAAGGCTGAACACAAGGTACCATCTGGGAGGTGAAATCCTGCAAGAGTCAAATAGAGAGAAAGATCTGGGGACGATAACACACCGAACCTGTTCCCAGAGGCCCACATCAACTGGCCAACATAAGACCTGCCTTTAGAAACTTGTGTAAGGAATCGTTCAGGACCCTGAATACTACTTATGTAAGACCAATCCTGGAGTATGCAGCTCCAGCCTGGAGTCTATACCTAGTTAAACACAAGACGAAGTTAGAGAAGATTCAGAGGAATGCCACCAGACTGGTCCCGGAACTGAGAGGAATGAGCTATGAGAAAAGGCTAAGGGAGATGAACCTCACAACCCTGGAAAACAGAAGAGTAAGGGGAGACATGATAACCACCTACAAAATTCTCAGGGGAATTGACAGGGTGGACAAAGACAAACTCTTTAGCACGGGTGGAACACGAACAAGAGGACACAGGTGGAAACTTAATACCCAGATGAGCCACAGAGACGTTAGAAAGATTTTTTCAGTGTAAGGGTAGTTAAAAAATGAAATGCATTAAGTAGTGTTGTGGTGGAGGCTGACTCCATACACAGTTTCATATATAGATATGATATATCCTAATACGCTCAGGAATCTGTACACCAGTTGATTGACAGTTAAGAGGCGGGACCAAAAAGCCAGAGCTCAACCACCGCAAACACAACTAGGTGAGTACAACTAGGTGAGTACAGCCCCCACTACCACGATCTCCGCCATAGCCGCCACCGCCACTAGCACCACCACAGCCGACACCGCCACTAGCACCACCACAGCCGACACCGCCACTAGCACCACCACAGCCGACACCGCCGCCAGCACCGCCAGTACCACCACAGCCGCCACCACCGCCAGTACCACCACAGCCGACACCGCCACTAGCACCACGACAGCCGACACCGCCACTAGCACCACCACAGCCGACACCGCCACTAGCACCACCACAGCCGACACCGCCACTAGCACCACCACAGCCGACACCGCCGCCAGCACCGCCAGCACCGCCAGTACCACCACAGCCGACACCGCCACAGCCGCCACCACCGCCACCACCGCCAGTACCACCACAGCCGACACCGCCACAGCCGCCAGCACCACCACAGCCGCCACCACCGCCAGTACCACCACAGCCGACATCACCGCCAGCACCGCCACAGCCGCCACCACCGCCAGCACCGTCACAGCCGCCACCACCGCCAGCACCGCTGTAACAAGAGAGCAGTACATAGTGGTACAACATGAACATCATAACAGCATGAACAAGCCACGTGGAGGATGAACGAACCACAGGCGTCAGTCAGGCGGCGGCAGACAATGCAAAAGTTACACCTCTGTACCAGTTAACCAGGAGGACAGGTCAGCGGTTACCAAGTCACGAAGAGGTCAGAATAATCTTCAGGGGTTAACCCCTAAACATCAAATGCAAAACCATCATATTCAGCTGAGGAGCAGATCATGGGAGGGACAGTAGAGTGGGTGCAGCCAAGGAGGACGGTGTGTGTGGACTCAGGGAGGGAACATCATCTCCAGGAAAACTGTGGAACAACATACGAATAAGTACGGCTCTCTTGTACTAAAGCACCTCTTTCAGTATTCATGGCCTCTAGTAGGGAATATAGTTATGGAGTGTCTTATTTAATTATTCAAATAAAGTCATGTATTGTTAAGTGTTATTAAATGTGTATTAATGGTTCCTTGTCTTAGTGATATTGGGCCTACCGTCCCCTTTGCCCTAGTGACCTAGTGTCCGTAATTATCCAGTACTCCTCCCCCCGTCCGTCCCGTGTTGAGGTGTTAGTATTGGGTGTGTCCCGCCTTATTCTTGTGTACACTATAGTTCCCAAGTGGTCAGGATTATTCGAGTGTCAGGCCAGGATCCTTGTACCGTTCAATTGTTCCCTACACCTGTCCTGGTAGGTTATTCCATCTGCAAGACCTACGAATCTCACTCCGGTCCCCTGTCCGGTAACTCAGGGTGGTGGCAGCGTCACTCGGTAACTCATACGATAGGCTGTGACTACGATTATCTCCATCTGTCTGTCTCACTCTCCCTCACTAGTGTCTCACTCTCCCTCGCTCTCGTTCTCGTTCTCGCTCTGCCTCACTCTCTCTCTCTCTCTCTCTCTCTCTCTCTCTCTCTCTCTCTCTCTCTCTCTCTCTCTCTCTCTCTCTCTCTCTCTCTCTCTCTCTCTCTCTCTCCTTCTCTCTCTCCCTCTCTCTCTCTCTCCCTCCCTCCCTCTCTCTCTCTCTCCCTCCCTCTCTCTCTCTCTCTCTCTCTCTCTCTCTCTCTCTCTCTCTCTCTCTCTCTCTCTCTCTCTCTCTCTCTCTCTCTCTCTCTCTCTCTCTCTCTCCCTCCCTCTCTCTCTCTCTCTCTCTCTCTCTCTCTCTCTCTCTCTCTCTCTCTCTCTCTCTCTCTCTCTCTCTCTCTCTCTCTCTCTCCCTCCCTCTCTCTCTCTCTCTTCTGTGTACTGGTTTACGTCTTCGTATGACGGCCCGAGTGTTAACATCTTACATGACTGGTTGAGCATCCGTTATTACCATAGGAAGAACAAAGATTGCACGGTTGGCTCAGTGGTAGTAGCGGGGTGCGCGGTCGAGATATTACAATATGGGTTATTACACCGCCACAGCCGCCACAACCGCCAGTATTGCCACAGCCGCCACCACCGCCGGCACCGCCACAGCCGCCACCACCGCCAGCATCGCCACAGCCGCCACCACCGCCAGCAACGCCACAGCCGCCACCACCGCCAGCATCGCCACAGCCGCCACCACCGCCAGCACCGCCGCCAGCAGCGCCACCACCGCCGCCAGCAGCGCCACCACCGCCACCACCGCCAGCATCGCCACAGTCGCCACCTCCGCCAGCACCGCCACCACCGCCACCACCGCCGCCACCGCCGCCACCACCGCCACCACCGCCACAGCCGCCACCGCCGCCACAGTCGACACAACCGCCAGCACCGCCACCACCGCCAGCACCGCCAGCACCGCCGCCAGGACCGCCACCACCGCCAGGACCGCCACCGCCGCCAGCACCGCCACAGTCGACACCGCCGCCACCTCCGACACCGCCGCCACCTCCGACACCGCTGCCAGCACCACCACAGTCGACACCACCGCCAGCACCGCCAACACCGCCGGCAGCACCGTCACAGCCGACACCGCCGCCAATCCCACCGCCAGAACCGCCACAGCCGACACCGCCGCCACCTCCGCCATTGCCGCCAACACCGCCGACAGCACCGCCACAGCCGACACCGCCGCCAGCACCGCCACAGCCGCCACCACTGTCACAGCCGACACCGCCGCCACAGCCGCCACCGCCGACTCCACCGCCACCACAGCCGACAACGCCGACACCTCCGTCACAGCCGACACCTCCGCCACAGCCACCACCGCCACAGCCGACAACGCCAACACCTCCGCCATAGCCGCCACCTCTGCCACCACCGCCACAGCCGCCACCACTGCCACCACCGCCACAGCCGACAACGCCGACACCTCCGCCATAGCCGCCACCTCTGCCACCACCGCCACAGCCACCACCACTGCCACCACCGCCACAGCCGACAACGCCGACACCTCCGCCATAGCCGCCACCACTGCCACCACCGCCACAGCCGCCACCACTGCCACCACCGCCACAGCCGACAACGCCGACACCTCCGCCATAGCCGCCACCACTGCCACCACCGTCACAGCCGCCACCACTGCCACCACCGCCACAGCCGACAACGCCGACACCTCCGCCATAGCCGCCACCACTGCCACCACCGCCACAGCCGCCACCACTGCCACCACCGCCACAGCTGCCATCACTGCCACCACCGCCACAGCCGCCACCACTGCCACCACCGCCACAGCCGCCACCACTGCCACCACCGCCACAGCCGCCACCACTGCCACCACCGCCACAGCCGCCACCACTGCCACCACCGCCACAGCCGCCACCACTGCCACCACCGCCACAGCCGACAACGCCGACACCTCCGCCATAGCCGCCACCACTGCCACCACCGCCACAGCCGCCACCACTGCCACCACCGCCACAGCCGACAACGCCGACACCTCCGCCATAGCCGCCACCACTGCCACCACCGCCACAGCTGCCACCACTGCCACCACCGCCACAGCCGCCACCACTGCCACCACCGCCACAGCCGCCACCACTGCCACCACCGCCACAGCCGCCACCACTGCCACCACCGCCACAGCTGCCACCACTGCCACCACCGCCACAGCCGCCACCACTGCCACCACCGCCACAGCCGCCACCACTGCCACCACCGCCACAGCCGCCACCACTGCCACCACCGCCACAGCCGCCACCACTGCCACCACCGCCACAGCCGCCACCACCGCCACAGCCGCCACCACTGCCACCACCGCCACAGCCGCCACCACTGCCACCACCGCCACAGCCGCCACCACTGCCACCACCGCCACAGCTGTCACATCTATCACCCTTCTATTTTCTTGACAATATTTTTACCTAATTTCCTCTCACACCAGACAAATGATTTAAAGCCAAGTGCTGCTACTTCTACTAAAGGGAAGCTAGCACTATAAGCATTGCTTATGCAATATTGGTAAGAATTGGGGGCCCATCCGGGATTTAAAATATATTTCTATTTATATGTGATATGATGATTCCAAGATATATTTGTGCAGAAATGTAATATATATAACTGCTATTTTACCAGACAATACTGTAGATCAGCCAATGTAATGGAAATCGTCTATAGAAAAACTAAATAGTTTTGATCCACGAATGATAGTGGTTACTGAGTCCTAGAAACATAATCAGCTAACAAATTACTATAGGTTTTCAACCTTGGTTCTGTTTACATGAATTTAGAGGAGAGCATAGTTAGAATATTACAAGACTAGAAGTGCATGCCAAATTTTTCCACATCTTTTGTTAGTCTGTTTATGGCACAATACTATTGCACTGATGACTATTGTTAATTAACATAAAATTGTTGTCTAATGTATACTTATCTCTGAGCTTATCAATAGATGATTAATGACAATACTGTCTCTTTAACATAGCTAATTGGTTTGACTTCATTGGGTTCAAGACAAAACTATAGTATAAATATAAAAACTAATGTTTCATCACTATGATGTGAATAAATACTTTGAGAATTTGTCAGGGAAGAGCGGGAGGCTGGAGGTGAGGGTGAGGCCTCGGTGGGGCGTCCAGGAGGCCACCTTCAGTGCCTGGGCTCCCTGGGGACTGTAGGGCTGCTGGATGTACATACTGCACCTGTAAATAATCAGTAGTGAATCTTAGGCTTTGATTTGACACAATACTCTATTCCTTGGTATTGCAGTATTTTACCAAAATATGTTGTTCAAATTTTTAAAGCCAGTACATTTTCACATAATTAAAATGTTATCATTCTTTTTTGTTTGTGGATTTGCAGGAATTTAGTGTTTTAACTATTCCCAAAACAAATTGACCTGATAAATTTTTATTTACACAAATATATATTTTTCTAACTATGGATTCAAACATTTATATATATATATATATATATATATATATATATATATATATATATATATATATATAAATATATATATATGTGGCTGTTATATTTGGTTGTTGATACTCAACAGTGATTGGCTACAGTGGTTTCCTCAGTGGACACGGGTCTTTTTTAATCCTATCTTAACTAAATGGCAGTCATTCACGCGAGGCCACAGCAACGCTTGGCTGGGTACTGCTAGTATATATATATATATATTATATATATATGTATATATATATATATATGTATATATATATATATATGTATATATATATATATATATATATATATATATATATATATATATATATATATATATATATATATATATATATATATATATATATATATATACATATATATATAATATATATATATATACTAGCAGTACCCAGCCAAGCGTTGCTGTGGCCTCGCGTGAATGACTGCCATTTAGTTAAGATAGGATTAAAAAAGACCCGTGTCCACTGAGGAAACCACTGTAGCCAATCACTGTTGAGTATCAACAACCAAATATAACAGCCACACACAAAGCTACAGAATTGTGGCCATAAAAAAGTTCAGGTCATTCGAGATCACGTTGTACCTGGCCGCGTATTACGGCCACGCGTTGCTCAGCAACACATGTGCGTTGCTGAGTCACGGCAACCATCCTTGTTCCCGAGTCCTCCCCACCATTTTCTCATCACCCGTCTCCTTGGCCTCCCAACCATTCCCCACTCCACCATCCCCTTTTCCTTTCCACTATGTCCCACTTCCCTGTCCCTTTGTCCTCTCCAGAATTCTCCATTCCCCAAACTCCTCGTCCCCACAATCCCAAACTCCCCCGTCCCTTCGTCCTTCCCCCCCATTAACCCCTCCTTTGTCCCCTCGTCCTCCCCACAGTCTCTCACTTCCGGCCCCTCGTCATACCCACCATTCCCCAATCTCTCGCCCAATGCCTTCCCAAATGGCCTGATGTTCACATCAGAAAATTAGAACATCAAGTGATCTGATGTTCTCATCACTGAAATATCAGAAAAAGAGTTAAAAAATTAAATGAAAATATTTAAAATAAAAAGTTAACTATACTCACGAAATGAACGGTATGGTAAACAACACAGTTCAATTCTAATGCAATTCACAAAATAATTAAATCCAAATGAAAATAAATCAAAATCTATGAAAATTCAATTGATCAATGCAATCAGAAACATTGAAATGTAATTGTAACATATTTAGTATAGCATGTGTGTTGCTCTTACAGGCAACAAATGGTGCTGTTTGTCAAGAAAAGCATAGTTTTACCTGTCACAGGTGTGGCATCTATACTAATACATATGAAATGAACGGTATGGTAAACAATACAGCTCAATTCCAACACAATTTCACACAAAATAATTCAATAAAAATTAAATAAATCGAAATCTATAAAAATGAAATTTATCAATGCAATCGGAAACATTGAAATGGAATTCATGACATATTTAGTATAGCGTGCATGTTGCCATTAAGTGCAACAGATGGTGCTGTTTTACAAAAACGCATGTTTTAACCTGTCACAGGTGTGGCATCTATATAGTAGGTATATAAAAAGACGCGCCTATTCGAATGCAACGTTGTGTCAAAATTTCAAAGCAATCGGTGAAGAACATTCGGAGATCACAGTGTGTGTTGCTCTTACGTCCAACAGATGGCACTGTTTTTTAAAAAAATAATGTTTTTTCCTCACACAGGTTAGGCATGTATATAGTAGATTTATATAAAAAAACGCCTATTCGAATGCTACATTGTGTCAAAATTTCAAAGCAATCGGTAAAGAGGTTTCGAAAATTTCACTCACATGAAAAACACATGAAAACCACAGTTTAAAAAAAACATGTTTTTTTTACCGTCACAGACGTGATACCTATATAGTATGTATATAAAAACCTGGCCGGATGCAAATGGAACATTGTGTAAAAATTTGAAAGCAATCGGTGAAGAACTTTTGGAGATTAGCAATTTTGAACAAATGAACATTTCCATTTTTATTTATACTAGCAGTAACCGGTCACGCGTTGCTCTGGCTCAGCAACGCATGTGCGTTACTGAGCCACAGCAACCTTCCCTGTCCCCCCAGTCCTCCCCACCATTCTCTCCTCAACCATCTCCTCAGCCTCCCAAGCACTCCCTACTACACCGTCCCCTCGTCCTCCTCTCCATTCCCTACTCCACCATCCCTTTTTTTTCAGGAATATTCCTGTGTGGGCCCTAAGCTTCTGGCTGGCCCACTGAGTGTTGTTTGTTTCTGTTTTACTTGGGCTTAGTATGAGTATTTATGACTCCTTGTCCCCCAGTCTTCCTCACCTGCCTCTTCAGCCTCCCAACTATTCCCCACTCCACCGTCCCCTCGTCCTCCCCACCATTCCCAACTCCAACATCCCCTCTTTTTTCAGGGATATTCCTGTGCGGGCCCTAAGCCTCTGGCTGGCCCACTAAGTGATACTTGTTTCTGTTTTACTTGGGCGGAGTATGAGTATTTATGATTCGGATGGTCACTTTAGTAATTTTTTGCAATATGTGTTTGACAACTTCTGCTCTGTTGAATCTAAGTTGAAATCTTAATGGGTTTGTAACTGTGCACTCTGTTAGATAATGTTCCAGTGGTCTGTCCAGGATTTCTCCACAGTGCTGACATTTCCTCTCATCTTCCGGAACCTGTAAGCCTATTTCCAATGCACATGGGTATCGAAGCCTGATGCGATGTAAGTGTACTTCTGTTTCTCTACTGCTCCCTTTCATCAAACTAAGTGGTTCGTAGTTGGTTGAATTCTTGTATCAACCCGCAGATCCTGATGTTGCATCTGCTGTGTTGTGGTCACTGTACATTTTTTACATTGCTCTGTATCTAATTACTTTCTTAATATGTGATTGACTCTGTCGTATGTAAATGCCTACATTTCTTCTCTTAGTTGCAAGTTTGCAGCTTCGTCTGCAATGTTATTTCCTATTATTCCCACATGACTTGGCCCCAAGTTGATAAGTACGCGTCGGCCTTGTCGTTTGAGTGTTTGCATTAATGATATGACATTTGTGATCAGATCCACAATCCCCTTTTCCTTTGCACCATGCCCCACTCCCCTATCCCTTTCTCCACCCCACCATTCTCCATTCCGCCATCCCCTCGTCCCCACAATCCCAAACTGCCCCGTCCCCTCGTCCTTCCCCACCATTACTCTTCCCTTGTCCCCTCGTCATCCCCACCATTCCCCACTCCCTCGTCTGAAGCCATCCCAAATGGTCTGATGTTCTAATCAGAAAATTGGTAACATCAAGTGATCTGATGTTCCCCATTAGAGAAATATAAGAAGAACAGTTAAAAAATTACATGAAATATGAAAAAAAATCTATACTCACGAAATGAACGATATGGTAAACAACACAGCTCAATTCCAACAGAATTCACACAAAATAATTAAATCAAAATGAAAATAAATAAAAATCAATGAAAATTCAATTTATCAATGCAATCAGAAACTTTGAAATGAAATTGTAACGTAGTATAGCATGTGTGTTGCTCTTACATGCAACAGATGGTGCTGTTTGTCAAGAAAAGCATAGTTTTACCTGTCACAGGTGTGACATCTATACTTACGAAATGAACGGTATGGTATACAACACAGCTCAATTCCAACACAATGTCATACAAAATAATTCAATCAAAATAAAATAAATCAAAATCTTTGAAAATAAAATTCATCAATGCAATCGGAAACATTGAAATATAATTCGTGACATATTTAGTGACATATTCGTGACATATTCATATATATTTATTGTGACGGTAAAACGTTGGTGTTCGGCTGTTTCAAAAGCTGGGGGCAGGGCCTCGTCACATCACAAAAAAAAGAGAAAAGTTTGTCCTTTCGTCTGTGGTAAGGTAATGGGAAGACACACAAAACACAAGTATATAAACATATGAAATTTTAATTACTCTAGAAAACAAGACATGAATAAAGGCAATCTCATAAAATATGCAGGACAAGTCAACAAACAAAATAACATGAATAATCACTGGCAAATGAAAAGTTACGCTAAGACAAGTAAGTTACAGTGATAGCAAAATAAAATATGTAATGGGTGCTGGAATACTGGCTTCAAGCTACCACCTCCCTTAGTACACGAAAGCCAAGGCTTAGTCTACCAGCGAGAGATGGTAGATATATATATATATATATATATATATATATATATATATATATATATATATATATATATATATATATATATATATATATATATATATATATATATATATATGTCGTACCTAGTAGCCAGAATGCACTTCTCAGCCTACTATGCAAGGCCCGATTTGCCTAATAAGCCAAGTTTTCCTGAATTAATATATTTTCTCTAATTTTTTTCTTATGAAATGATAAAGCTACTCTTTCATTATGTATGAGGTCAATTTTTTTTTATTGGAGTTGAAATTAAAGTAGATATATGACCGAACCTAACCAACCCTACCTAACCTAACCTACCCTATCTCTATAGGTTAGGTTAGGTTAGGTTAGGTAGCCGAAAAAGTTAGGTTAGGTTAGGTTAGGTAGGTTAGGTAGTCGAAAAACAATTAATTCATGAAAACCTGGCTTATTAGGCAAATCGAGCCTTGCATAGTAGGCTGAGAAGTGCGTTCTGGCTACTAGGTACGACATATATATATATATATATATATATATATATATATATATATATATATATATATATATATATATATATATATATATATATATATGTCGTACCTAGTAGCCAGAACGCACTTCTCAGCCTTCTATGCAAGGCCCAATTTGCCTATTAAGCCAAGTTTTCATGAATTATTTGTTTTTCGACTACCTAACCTACCTAACCCAACCTAACCTAACTTTTTCGGCTACCTAACCTAACCTAACCTAACCTATAGAGATAGGGTAGGTTAGGTTAGGTAGGGTTGGTTAGGTTCGGTCATATATCTACTTTAATTTCAACTCCAATAAAAAAAAATTGACCTCATACATAATGAAAGAGTAGCTTTATCATTTCATAAGAAAAAAATTAGAGAAAATATATTAATTCAGGAAAACTTGGCTTATTAGGCAAATCGGGCCTTGCATAGTAGGCTGAGAAGTGCATTCTGGCTACTAGGTACGACATATATATATATATATATATATATATATATATATATATATATATATATATATATATATATATATATATATATCACTCTTGGACGACATAAGAATAATTCAGGAGCAAGGAGCACGCCTAGGCCTCACCCTGAGCCCTTCCAAGTGCAAAATAACCTCCACCAACCAGCACATAATAGAGCAAATAAAGGTTGTTTTGCCTGACATTCATACAACCAACCCTGAGGACAGCACACTCCTAGGTGCTCCTCTTGGAAGGAATGCCATCGACGGGGTCCTTGGTAAGAAGATCACTGACCTGAAGAGGATGAACGAGAGGATTGAAGACATCGATGCCCATGATGCACTTTACCTCATCACCAGATGCTTGTCCCTCCCCAGGCTGACCTACTTTCTAAGATGTTCGCCATCTTTCAACAATATTAAATTAGAAGAGTATGACAGCTTGCTGAAATCAACACTGGAAAAAGCCCTCAATCTTTCCCTCAGCGACTCACAGTGGAAACAGGCCTCCCTTCCTGTCAGACTCGGGGGCCTTGGCGTGCGCACAGCAACACAAATTGCTGTACCAGCGTTCCTGTCCTCTTCAGTCGGGTCTGACAACTTGGTGAAGGAAATCCTACCTGAGCACCTAGTTCAACAGGCAGGGGTGCATGATCCCAGCTTCACAGACTGCACAACCAAATGGGTTTCTCTCGCAGGACCAGCACCCCAACCACCGCCTTCTGAAGCCCATAAGCAATCCAGCTGGGATCGCCCTATTGCCGACAAAGAAGGTGCAACTTTGCTAGGAGCTGCGACAACACCACATGACACTGCCCGACTTAGAGCTGTAGCAGCTCCCCATTCAGATGATTTCCTATTAGCAACCCCAATGTCAGCAACCGGCACCCGTCTCACACCGCAGGCCCTCCGAATTGCCGTGGCTCTCCGCCTCGCTGCCCCAATCCACACCGAATACAGGTGTATTTGCGGCGAGGCAGAGGCCGACAGATATGGACGGCATGGCCTTCTTTGCCAAAGGACGGGAGGATGGCATGCAAGACACGGCGAGGTTAATGACATTATTAAGAGAAGCCTTACCACAGCCGGTTGTCCAGCAGAGAGAGAGCCCCGTTACCTAATGTCCCGCAACTCTGATGAGCCTGTCGGTCGCCCAGACGGAATTACGGTGAACCCCTGGAAGAATGGTAGACAGTTGGTGTGGGACTACACTTGCGTTTCAACTTTAGCCAATACCTATGTTGACTTCAGTGCTAGACAAGCAGGAGGAGCTGCCAATCACCGGGAAGCGGCCAAGTCACGTAAATACAGAGACCTTGAGCACCACTACAATTTTGTCCCCATTGCCTCAGAGACACTTGGTGCCTGGGGTAAAAGTGCTGCTAGCTTTTTGAAGGAGTTGGGGTCTAAGTTAATCGAAACAACTAGAGACCCTAGAGCTGCCAGTTTTCTTTTTCAGCGCCTTAGAGTGGCAATCCAGAGAGGAAATGCTCACTGCATTCACGGTTCCTGCCCGCCATCTGAGGAGCTGGAGGAGCTGTTCAACTTGTGACAAGCAGCCTTGTACCCTGCATGTAATCAATACTGTAACTTTTTTTGTGTAATGACATTTTCAAATAAAGTTAGATAAATATACACACTTACCAAAAGAATAGGGGTGGTAGGAGAAGAAAATATCAAAGTGTTCAGTGAGGATCCACAAGGTCTTCTCTGAGTACTCTTTATTTTCTTCTCCGAGGCTATGGGTCCCTACACTTGCACCAGAGGTGGTACCCCTATATATGATAAAAAAAATATATATATATATATATATATATATATATATATATATATATATATATATATATATATATATATATATATATATATATATATAAATATATATATATATATATATATATATATATATATATATATATATATATATATATATATGTCGTACCTAATAGCCAGAACGCACTTCTCAGCCTACTATTCAAGGCCCGATTTGCCTAATAAGCCAAGTTTTCATGAATTAATGTTTTTTCGTCTACCTAACCTACCTAACCTAACCTAACCTAGCTTTTTTTGGCTACCTAACCTAACCTTACCTATAAATATAGGTTAGGTAGGGTTGGTTAGGTTCGGTCATATATCTACGTTCA
Organism: Procambarus clarkii; assembly: GCF_040958095.1. Classification (NCBI taxonomy): domain Eukaryota; kingdom Metazoa; phylum Arthropoda; class Malacostraca; order Decapoda; family Cambaridae; genus Procambarus; species Procambarus clarkii. The sequence goes on from NC_091183.1 coordinate 31,763,783, forward strand.
TTTTAACTCCAATAAAAAAAAATTGACCTCATACATAGAGAAAAGGGTTGCTTTATCATTTCATAAGAAAAAAATTAGAGAAAATATATTAATTCAGGAAAACTTGGCTTATTAGGCAAATCGGGCCTTGAATAGTAGGCTGAGAAGTGAGTTCTGGCTACTAGGTACGACATATATATATATATATATATATATATATATATATATATATATATATATATATATATATATATATGTCGTACCTAGTAGCCAGAACGCACTTCTCAGCCTAATATGCAAGGCCCGATTTGCCTAATAAGCCAAGTTTTCCTGAATTAATATATTTTCTCCAATATTTTTTTTATGAAATGATAAAGCTACCCATTTCATTATGTATAAGGTCAATTTTTTTTTATTGGAGTTAAAATTAACGTAGATATATGACCGAACCTAACCAACCCTACCTAACCTATCTTTATAGGTTAGGTTGGGTTAGGTAGCCGAAAAAGTTAGGTTAGGTTAGGTTAGGTAGTCGAAAAAACATTATTTCATGAAAACTTAGCTTATTAGGCAAATCGGGCCTTGCATAGTAGGCTGAGAAGTGCGTTCTGGCTACTAGGTACGACATATATATATATACGAGCGGTATCCAGTGATCGTATAATTTCACTGGAAGCCGGACTGGAGGAACTATGTGTGATGCAAAGTACGTGGTACAGAAGCTGGGTTGGAGTCTTGTTTGACAATGTTCTGCTAGTGAGGAGTTCGTCTCCCTGTTTAATGAGAGTTTTCATCTTGATTTGAAGTAAAATGCCTTTCAGTACTGCATACATCCTGGTATCTGCTGTAAGGGGCGTTGATTACAGCTGAAGCGGAGTGTAGAATGCTTTATTGTGAGCGGACGCATGGTGCAAGCATACCTGGCTTTGTCAGTTGTAATTTCGCGATGCTTGTGGGAAATTTTTATCCACCATATCTAATAATCATCTAAGAAATGTATAATTTCTATATCATTTCTGTATCATAACCAAATCATATCTAAATCGTATCAAAATCATATAAGAATCATTATAGATTCATTATATAGCTTGATCCTGGATGACAATGTCACCATGAACATGTACGCAACAGGGCCCTTTTGATGCCTACGTGACTTTGTACATGATCTCTCAAGGATCCAGAAGCTTCTAGAAGGATTTGTTAATTAAAAAACTATTGGAACATTTATTCAACATCCGGTAGATTAAAAATCGAATCCTTAATAAGATTCAGTGGTACTTTCAAATACTACTTATAATCTTTAAATCTTATATCTAATTATATTATAATCACATCTTATCTTAATCATAAGTCTAGACTGTAAAAATAATCAATCAATATTCATAGAAGGCTACCGTGCTCAGAGAGCATGGCAGGGCGATGGGGGGGAGTGAAGCGCCCACCAACAAAGCCCGAGGGCACTTCGCGTTTGTTTACAACTGAGTGAACAAGTGACTGATCCTTAGCGAACATTACCAGCTCAAGGACACCTTATCTAATATTTTTATCGCCAGTGAACACTCTCTAGAACTGGGGGAGTACCTGGACAATATCTACAAGGAAAATCCTAGAACATTTATATAAAATAGAGTGTATAGTGGAGATCACAGTGACGGTTTCCTCCACCTTCATTCTTAATCTTTATTCACGATCATTCTTCTGCAACTGCAGGGACAATCACGTAGCAACGCTACCAGATCATCATACAGCAACGCTGTGACAAAATATCGTGCCCAAACTCAACAAGAGAGAGTTAATCAGTCTGGCACCTACCTTGTCAGACAGGCACCCCGACTGACAGAGAAGTATATTGAGAGTTATTTGGTATATAATTGGCCAATTGTATGACTGTGTGACTTTAATATCCTATAAATCTGTCTGTCGGTAATAAGGCGAGGCAAAGCCTCATTCATCGGTACGTTTATTAAAATTGTAGTGTAGCTGTGAATATTATCCAGCACTAGACTCGTGAGTGTCCATTGTGTCAGAAAAGAATTCAGCCTCAATAATTAAAAACCTCACAAGTGTCCATAGTGTTGGAAAAGATTCAGTCAAGCTAACTGTATAAAGTGAATAAATACATTGCATATATACTTGAATATATAAATTAAGTTATCAATTGCTTGCTTAGTTATTTTTAAGTTATCATATAAGTTCATTTAATTGAATATAATTTCTAGTACTTAGTTAACAGTATTTAGACTACATTTAAGGTCATTTATTATACTTTTACAATTTAATTTGTTGTTTATAGTATAAGTACATATTGGCTGTTAATAGTTATGGTGCTAGGTTAGACTATGTATGTTTAAATCCCTGATTTAAACAGAGCCAGTGTTCAGTCAGACAACTGAATTTATTAAATCTTATCCTTGCATAAAATACAAGCTGATGTGAGATCCCTGTCTACAGGTGGACTGGAACTTTTATCAACAAAGTCATTCACCCCACCTGTCCCTTACAGCCCACAATCTGTCATTAGGAAAAGAGGAGCTAGGATTTACAACCCTAGCTAGAGATTTTAGTTGAATTAATTTACAGACAGTAATTTTTTAATTTAGTTCAGTATAAGTCCCTGGTAGTCTCCTCTTATATCAATCCCAGCAGGTTTTTCCCACATTAATGGTCCTTCGAACCTAGATATAATGGTCCTTTGTACCTAGATATTTATGATCATTCGTTTACCGAATATTTCAATGCCAAATACATAAGAAACTTCTTGATTTTGCATTGGAATAATTCTTACATATTCTAGCCTAACCTAGCTATCAGCCAATATTTATCATAGCTATATGTCTAAGTAAACAAACTGTTAGCAGTGGCTTAAGCCACCATATCCATTAACTAGTAAGCATTCATAGCATACTAATATTGTTTTGTGTTAAGAAACCACAGTACTTAATTATATCAGTGTCACAGACACTGCACTGCATCTTAATAAAAAAATACCATTATTTACCTCACTTGTGGTAACATTATATACATGTGTGTATATAATATATACACATATTTAAGTGTATTATCTAGCATTATCTCTAATCTACTGATTTTCAGAGCTGCTCATTACAAAATATTTTTTAAAAAAGTGTTATCATCACTGTAAGAGCATTTCATTACAATCTAACTATAATCAACTATATCATACCCTATTACAGGTAAAACCAGTAGACATTCTACTGTATTTTATCAAGCAACTATTAGGGTAACAGATCTTGTAATAACTTTGCAAAAATAGTGCCATTTACTATTTTTAAAAAATTATTACAGGATTTACCAACTTGGTGCATTCGTGCATTCGGGTCACAAATCAAATTATTACAGTACTTTTGATAATTGAACACTTGCTACAGCCAGATTCCAGGGAGGAAATGAAGGACGATCTTTGGAATCATTACCTAAGTAGACAGGAAAGCTCATTTATCAAAATACATTAACATCAAACATATTTATCAGAAAAAAGAGAAAAATCTCGGAATCTCCGAAACTCGGAAAAGGTCAAAATGACTAACAGTATTCCACCAGCAGCTGTGGATAAGTATGAACAAATCAAACGCCATGCAGAGATTTATCTAACAGAAATGGCTAATGCAGATTTAACCCGAAGGGAACTTCAGGAAATTGTCGTTGAAGTGACAATGTATGAAGATAAAATCCAAGATCAACTTGATCCTTTAATCAAACAAATATCTCAAGCAGGAACCCAATCCAATGTGAGCTCATCCACTCAACAGAGCAATGCAACTATCACACATATAGCCGCAGAACTCCCAAAGGTACAATTACCATATTTTGAGGGCAAGGATGAAGACGATTGGGATACCTTCTGGAGACACTTTGATTCTATAATAAACTCCAAGACCTCTCTCAAAAAGGCGACAAAGTTTCAATATTTGCAAGGCCAGTTACGGGGAGAGGCAAGGCAGGTCATTGCTAATTTGTCATTAACAGATGATGATTACGACCATGCCTTACAGTTGTTACAAGATAACTACAGTGATAAGGAGACTGCAATTGCACGTCTCTCATACAAATTATTGGATTTACCCTCTCCAAATAAAAGTTATGAGTCACTACAATCATTTCGATTGTCTATAGAATCAATCATCAAAGCCCTCAGTACAAAAGTACCTGTAGGAGATGCAGAGTGGCTTATAAAGTTAATCATTCAAAGGAAACTTCCAAATGAGGTCATAGACAGCCTATGCACTCATTATAACACCAACATCTTATCACAAAGCCAAATCATTGATGGACTTCGAGCTTACGTACAAAGATTACGAAGCCGAGGAAAACTTAGATCTCAAGAAAAAATCCCCAAAGGTGAATCCACGGACAAAAACAAAAATGCCCAAAATGGCAGTCAAAAATCAAGGCAACAAAACTCTTCTGCAAAGTGGAAACAGAATAATGTTGGCTCTTATGCTATATTCCCCACAGTTAACAGAACTGTAGGAAATCAAGCTCCTAAGACAGATAAGACAAAAGGAGCTACAAGTGCCCCAAAATGTTTATTCTGTCAAGAAGCACATAGCATTTATCAATGCACAGTTTATGAAGGCCGTGCCAGTCGAATCGATCGACTGAAATCTCTGAACAGGTGCATCCGTTGTCTACGGAAGCACGATACAAGTGAGTGTAACACTCAAGTGCAGAACTGCCAATATTGTCATAAAAGTGTACATCACACAGCACTCTGTGGTGATATTAACACCCAATCCAGATCACAGACTTCCAATAATCAACCTGCATCTCAGGCAAAGCCCAAAGATGATAATACCACCACAGCCGTACAATTCTGTACAGTAATGAGCAATGTCAACGACTTGGATACAGAAATTGTTACAACAGCCATATTGCCTACTGCACAGCTAGAACTATGCAATCAAGGAATTTGTATTGCAACTAGAGGCTTTTTTGATCAAGGGTCACAGAAAACCTTTATCAGTAAAAAGATGGCAGAAGATTTACAACTTAAATCTTCAAAACAAGTATCTACCTCCATATCAGGGTTTTTTACTAATTCTGGTCGTAGAACCTTTCCAGTAGTAAAACTCAATGTCTGTCTAGGTACATCCCAAAGGACAGTAGAAGCCATAGTAGTTGATAAAATTCCTACTGAAGTGGAAGTGACTGGTCTGACAGCCACAATTGAATTCCTAAAAGAAAAAGGAATACAATTAGCAGATCCTCTGCTTGATTCTGACTACATAGAGGATATCGGAATCCTGATTGAAGCTGATTACTATCATCGATTCATTCAGGGATCAGAAGAATCTATGGGTATGAATATACTCAAATCAGCAGGAGGCATATTGATGACAGGACCTATACTAGATCTTGAACCTTCAACTCCTGAAAAATCACATCATACAGAAACTGTAATAGTGGCATGACTAGGCAAAGAACAGTCTCCACTTAAAATCCCCCATATGATTGATGACGGATTGGAATCTGTACATCAATTGTGGGAACTTGATGCCATAGGAATAATTCCTGAACAACCAAGTCCTGATGATGTCTGTGCATACAATCAATACTTAGAAACTGTACAGTACCATGATGGGCAGTACTGGGTAAGGCTACCATGGAAAATCAACCATAAAACCTTACCTACCAATTATCACATGGCTTATAGTCAATTTAAATCTCAATTAGCAAAGCTAAGAAAAAGGCCTGAGCATTTAAAACTCTATCATGAGATTATTGCTCAACAATTAAAGAATAAATTCATCGAAGTCGTGAAACATGATAATAAGCAAACAGGCCATTTTTTACCTCACATGGCTGTAATGAGAGAATCAAAAACAACTCCTTTACGGATAGTTTTTAATTGTAGCTCTAAATCTGGACCCCAAGGAACCAGTCTAAATGATTGTTTGCAAACAGGTCCAAGTCTGACTCAGAAATTGTATGACATACTGTTGAAGTTTAGACTTAACAAATATGCGTATTCAGCAGATATAAGTAAGGCCTTTCTCAGAGTTGGTTTGCAGGAAGAAGATAGAGACTTCACTAAGTTTCTATGGGTAGAGAACCCAGAAGATGTCAATAGTCCTGTAGTGACTTTCAGATTCTCATCAGTTCTTTTTGGCGCGACAAGCAGTCCATTTCTATTGCAAGCAACTCTAGATACTCATCTGAAGAAATCATCAAGTCCCTGTAAGACTGAAATCAGTCAAAATCTATATGTAGATAATTTTCAAGGGACAGTTAACAGTACTACTGAACTGTTATAATTATATCAAGAGGCCAACAAGGAGCTACAAGGTGCCAACATGCCACTACAATCTTGGGCCTCTAATAATGCAACATTGAATAATCAAATAGCAAGAGATTACCCTGAATATCACGTACCAGAATCACAAAAGGTGTTAGGTATGGATTGGGATTTAATCTCAGACACAATCTCGATCAAATCCGTGCCAGTAAATTACTACATCGCTACAAAAAGGGATTTGCTTTCACAAGTTAGCAAAGTATTCGACCCACTTGGTCTACTAAATCCTTTGACTATCAAGTGGCGTTTATTGGTGCAAGAAGCATGGAAGGCTAAGGTTGGTTGGGATGATCCACTACCAATCCAGTTACAAAAAGCTTGGATGGAAGTGGCTCAAGAACAAACTTTAGTTGAAAAGATAATCTTTCCGAGACACATATTTGAGGAAAATGAAGAAGTATCACTACAATGTATTCGCAGACTCGTCAGCCAAAGCTTTTGGAGCTTGTGCTTACTTAGTGACTTCTAATCAATCATATCTTATCACCTCTAAGGCCAGAGTCGCTCCATTAAAAAAGAGGACTTTGCCTCAGATGGAACTAACAGCACTGCTAACTGGCACACGCTTAGCAGTGCATATTAAACAAGTCTTGTCTACCATGAACATCAAAGATGTCATTATATGGTCTGACAATGAAGCTGTCTTACAATGGGTACGAAACGACAACTGTCCAACTCCATATGTAAAAAATCGCGTCTCGGAAATTAAAGAAATTTCCGCAGGCTTTCAATTGTTGCATGTACCAACAAAGGATAATCCAGCTGATCTCTTATCAAGAGGTATGACATTTAAACAGTTTGCAAAGGCAGATATTTGGTTTCATGGGCCTCGATGGTTAGTGAATGGTAGTTGGCCTGAACAAAAGCCACACGTCATTACGACACAAACCATAACTACCACCAGGCAGCAAGCTCAAATATCAGTCTTGGATTGTACTCGTTACTCCTCGCTCATCAAATTAATCAATGTAACACAGAACGTGTTTCATTATCTCAGGAAAAAAGGTATAAAATACACTTTTCCTGATGCACTTATCTATTGGGTAAGACAAGCCCAGAGAGAAACTTATGGGAATAACTATGAAAATCTTCCACATAAGTTAAAACACAATCTTGGTCTGTGGATAGACCAAGAAAATCACAACATTCTGCGTTGTGGAGGGAGACTTAAACACGCAGATATCAATCTAGATACCGTGCATCCATGGCTTTTACCAAAAAATCATTGGATCACAAGGTTGATTGTGTTACATACACATCAACAAATCATCAAACATGGAGGAGTGTTAGACACACTCACACAAATCAGACAGCAGTACTGGATTCCTCAGGGAAGACAGTCAGTCAAATCTATCTTGAAGAATTGCATGATATGCCGAAGGTACGATGCAAGAACTTGCTCTTATCCAGGGCCACCACCCCTACCAAAGGAACGAGTGGTCCATCTACAACCTTTCGAAACGACAGGAGTAGATTATACAGGAGCAATATATCTAACAGGGACTGCAGATAAGCAACCTATCAAGGCATACATCTGTCTGTTCACCTGTGCTACCACCAGGGCAGTACATCTAGAGGTAACACCCGATATGACTGCTCAATCATTTATTCAAGCTTTCCGCAGATTCGCAGCACGCCGATCATGCCCTAAGCTGATGATTTCAGATAGCGGAGCAAACTTGGTAGCTGGAGAAGCATGTCTACGGGAAATCTGTTCCCATCCTGCAGTTACTTCCACACTGGAACAGCGTCATTGCAGATGGAAATTTATCCCTCCGAGAGCCCCATGGCACGGAGGATTTTATGAACGGTTAATAGGAACTGTGAAAAGATCCTTGAGAAAATCTCTACACCGTCAGAAAATCAATCTTCAAGAACTCCAGACAGTAATCACGGAAATAGAATCAAGGGTGAATAACCGGCCGTTGACTTACTTGTCTGAGGATCCTACTCAACATGAGCCATTAAGTCCTGCCCACCTAATGTATGGAAGACTTCTGACTCCAGTACCATCTCTAGTGGATGATGAGATCAGAGATCCCTCATATGTGGGTCAGAGCGAGTTGGTTCAGGGGTATAAGCATCTGTCCAGCCTAATCCAAAAATGGAATGATGTTTGGACAAAAGAATATCTTACATCTCTACGAGAACATCACTATGGGGCCAATGTCCCACATAATATAGCTAATCTCCAACCTGGCGATATTGTCTTGGTAGACAGTGATGGCCCTAGGGCTGACTGGCCATTAGGTAAAGTTGTCTCAGTCCATCCAGATAGTCAGGGGATCTTGAGGATAGTCAAAATCCTGTCTAAAGGAACAACTTCCCTGAAGACATTGGACAAACTCATCCACATGGAATCAGTGAGCCAGCTGCAGTTAGATCCTGAGAGACCTCAAGACACTCTAACTCCACAAGACCCACAGACTCCTAACAGACACAATCGTCCACAACGGACAGCAGCACAAAAGTGCAAGCAAAATTTGCACTTGTATTATCAATCCAATGGAGAGTAAATAAATACATATGGTTACTATTGTCCTAAGTACTGTATTGGACTCTGTGCCAGTTCTCTCCCTCTGGAAGAGGTGGGAAATTTTTACCCACCATATCTAATAATCATCTAAGAAATGTATAATTTCTATATCATTTCTATATCATAACCAAATCATATCTAAATCGTATCAAAATCATATAAGAATCATTATAGATTCATTATATAGCTTGATCCTGGATGACAATGTCACCATGAACACGTACGCAACAGGGCCCTTTTGATGCCTACGTGACTTTGTACATGATCTCTCAAGGATCCAGAAGCTTCTAGAAGGATTTGTTAATTAAAAACCTATTGGAACATTTATTCAACATCCGGTAGATTAAAAATCAAATCCCTAATAAGATTCAGTGGTACTTTCAAATACTACTTATAATCTTTAAATCTTATATCTAATTATATTATAATCACATCTTATCTTAATCATAAGTCTAGACTGTAAAAATAATCAATCAATATTCATAGAAGGCTACCGTGCTCAGAGAGCATGGCAGGGCGATGGGGGGGAGTGAAGCGCCCACCAACAAAGCCCGAGGGCACTTCGCGATTGTTTACAACTGAGTGAACAAGTGACTGATCCTTAGCGAACATTACCAGCTCAAGGACACCTTATCTAATATTTTTATCGCCAGTGAACACTCTCTAGAACTGGGGGAGTACCTGGACAATATCTACAAGGAAAATCCTAGAACATTTATATAAAACAGAGTGTATAGTGGAGATCACAGTGACGGTTTCCTCCACCTTCATTCTTAATCTTTATTCACGATCATTCTTCTGCAACTGCAGGGACAATCACGTAGCAACGCTACCAGATCATCATACAGCAACGCTGTGACAAAATATCGTGCCCAAACTAAACAACAGAGAGAGTTAATCAGTCTGGCACCTACCTTGTCAGACAGGCACCCCGACTGGCAGAGAAGTATATTGAGAGTTATTTGGTATATAATTGGCCAATTGTATGACTGTGTGACTTTAATATCCTATAAATCTGTCTGTCGGTAATAAGGCGAGGCAAAGCCTCATTCATCGGTACGTTTATTAAAATTGTAGTGTAGCTGTGAATATTATCCAGCACTAGACTCGTGAGTGTCCATTGTGTCAGAAAAGAATTCAGCCTCAATAAGTAAAAACCTCACAAGTGTCCATAGTGTTGGAAAAGATTCAGTCAAGATAACTGTATAAAGTGAATAAATACATTGCATATATACTTGAATATATAAATTAAGTTATCAATTGCTTGCTTAGTTATTTTTAAGTTATCATATAAGTTCATTTAATTGAATATAATTTCTAGTACTTAGTTAACAGTATTTAGACTACATTTAAGGTCATTTATTATACTTTTACAATTTAATTTGTTGTTTATAGCATAAGTACATATTGGCTGTTAATAGTTATGGTGCTAGGTTAGACTATGTATGTTTAAATCCCTGATTTAAACAGAGCCAGTGTTCAGTCAGACAACTGAATTTATTAAATCTTATCCTTGTATAAAATACAAGCTGATGTGAGATCCCTGTCTACAGGTGGACTGGAACTTCTATCAACAAAGTCATTCACCCCACCTGTCCCTTACAGCCCACAATCTGTCATTAGGAAAAGAGGAGCTAGGATTTACAACCCTAGCTAGAGATTTTAGTTGAATTAATTTACAGACAGTAATTTTTTAATTTAGTTCAGTATAAGTCCCTGGTAGTCTCCTCTTATATCAATCCCAGCAGGTTTTTCCCACAATGCTCAAAGTTGGCCGCCATCTGAGTGAACTTCGAAGTCTTTGTTTTTTACCACCTATGGAGTGAGGCCAGCGATGCTATGATTCTGGTGCCATATATTCCCGTCTACCTAACCTTTGTTTATTACTTCAGGATGCTCGTAATTTGGTTAATATGCACTGCTTGGCATATTCTAGATGTTAATAATAACATCTTTGATGTTAATAATAACATCTTTGATGTTAATAATAACATCTTTGATGTTAATAATAACATTTTTGATGTTAATAATAACATCTTTGATGTTATTAGTTCATGCAATTTAGAAGGAAAATATTGCAGATGCCATTAGTTGTATGTGGGACACCTAAAAGTGGGAACACTAGGGGATAATTTAAATAAAATTTACCCCTTCATCAGTGTTTGGAAGAGGTGTCGTATCGAGCTTACATTATAACGTCTTCTTTACTATATGAATCAACATTGTGATTGTAATGTAATCACATTACATTTTGTAATGTAATCCAAAAGTAATATGGATTAATCTTGATAAATTTCAATGACAAATCAAACTATTGGATTGAAGTAATTAAACAAAGTTACCTAGACTTTCTGGATAAGGTCACATATTTACACTAATCATTTTTTTGGAAAATTTAAATTAAAAATCTTAATTCACAATAATTCGAAGTTGGTGGTACTTACAAGGTAGGGATTTCCTATTCATTTTCCAAACACCTGAACAAATAAGTTGTCATTACATTTAAAGTATTATCTTTGTTTTACAGCATATATAAAAATGGAAAAAACGTACAGTATTGTGGGAAATTTCCACATGATATATAAAAACTCTAGTGTAACAGCAATTAATAAAATGAATCTACTAAATAATTGTATAGTAAATAGTTAGATTTGACCTCAAACTCATTCTTCTTCCCGAGTCTTAGAATATAAACTGAGCGCTGGCGAGGCAGAGGGGGAGGAAGGGAAGGCAACTATCAGGAGAAAGCGCCAAGCCATTGCGACTATATAGCAGTTGGAAGGGGTCAGGATAAGGATTTGGGATGGGACGGGGGGGAAGGAATGGTACCGAACCACTTGGATGATCGGGGATTGAACGCCGACCTGCATGAAGCGAGACCGTCTCTCTACCGTCCAGCCCAAGTGGCTGGGCCAGACGAGGAAGTCGCAGCAGCCATATTGATAGTGGTGGTGCACTTGAGTCCGACGACAGCGGGGCTCCCAAAATAGAGATTTACTCCCAGCAAGTCCAAGAATGCTGTGTGACTGAAAATAGTTGCCATTTGCTGCCGAGACTACACGAAACAGAGGGAAGTGCTAAATATCTGACTAACCCCCTTTTTTATAGTTACTATGGCCATATGACTTTCAGATAGGTTAGACTCTTAAGCTGCATGACACTACCCAAAAGGGTAAGTTGTGCACTATTAATTACCCAATTTCATGTGTAAGACCTGTTCTCTACATGTTATTGTCAGTTTTTACAGAGTAACATGTTGCCAGGTAAACTGTGATCCATGAAACCTCTGTTCAGCTGAGCCACCAGGACCACCAGGCGCTATTAAACCTGTCCTCCAGGATCACACGTGTCCAAGGGTATCTGATGTTGGGTGACCAGCCTACACTACTGAAACAGCTGAGGCCGATTTAATGATTCTTTAACTGAAGTAGTGTAATTTAACACATTAGCAATTAAGTCTACCGTTTAATTACGGTAAGATTACAGTTCGCTTACAAGTAATATATACAATTAAATATAATCTCTGGAACTAATAATCAAATAAATCACCGGTAGATTTCCCCACAAAAATGTAGTTTATATGAACGCATTAGCTTGAAGACAGGTTGTGTTAAAACTTAATTCAGATTTCTTACTCGTGATCTTTTTTGGAGTCCTTTACGAGGAGCAGCATGGCGTTCATCTTGGAGTAGATCCCACTCAGGGTTGGATGGTTCAACAGAGAGACGTCGGTGAGGACCAGGAGCCTCGTCGACGACACCAGGAGGCGGCCCTTGAGGGACCACTGGGCGAAGGCGGCGAGGAAGGCGAGGTCGTCGCTCACCACCACCACCGTCACGCACCATGACACCTGCCGCACCTGTTGACGTCAACATGGTAGACGTTATGTGAGAGTGACCTACCCGCCTCAGTAGTGATGTGAGAGTGACCTACCCGCCTCAGTAGTGATGTGAGAGTGTCCTACCCGCCTCAGTAGTGATGTGAGAGTGACCTACCCGCCTTAGTAGTGATGTGAGAGTGACCTACCCGCCTCAGTAGTGATGTGAGAGTGACCAACTTACCTCGGTTGTGATGTGACAGTGACCTACCCACCTCAGTAGTGGTGTGAGAGTGACCTACCCGCCTCAGTAGTGATGTGAGAGTGACCTACTCGCCTCAGTAGTGATGTGAGAGTGACCTACCCGCCTCAGTAGTGATGTGACAGTGACCTACCCGCCTCAGTAGTGGTGTGAGAGTGACCAACCCGCCTCAGTAGTGGTGTGAGAGTGACCAACCCGCCTCAGTAGTGGTGTGACAGTGACCTACCCGCCTCAGTAGTGGTGTGAGAGTGACCTACCCGCCTCAGAAGTGGTGTGACAGTGACCTACCCGCCTCAGTAGTGGTGTGAGAGTGACCTACCCGCCTCAGTAGTGGTGTGAGAGTGACCAACCCGCCTCAGTAGTGGTGTGACAGTGACCTACCCGCCTCAGTAGTGGTGTGAGAGTGACCTACCTGCCTCAGTAGTGATGTGACAGTGACCTACCCGCCTCAGTAGTGGTGTGAGAGTGACCAACCCGCCTCAGTAGTGGTGTGACAGTGACCTACCCGCCTCAGTAGTGGTGTGAGAGTGACCTACCTGCCTCAGTAGTGATGTGAGAGTGACCTACCTGCCTCAGTAGTGATGTGACAGTGACCTACCCGCCTCAGTAGTGGTGTGACAGTGACCTACCCGCCTCAGTAGTGATGTGAGAGTGACCTACCTGCCTCAGTAGTGATGTGAGAGTGACCTACCCGCCTCAGTAGTGGTGTGACAGTGACCTACCCGCCTCAGTAGTGATGTGACAGTGACCTACCCGCCTCAGTAATAATGTGAGAGTGACCTACCTGCGGCAGTAATAATGTGAGAGTGACCTACCTGCGGCAGTAATAATGTGAGAGTGACCTACCTGTGGCAGTAATAATATGAGAGTGACCTACCCGCCTCAGTAATAATGTGACAGTGACCTACCCGCCTCAGTAATAATGTGAGAGTGACCTACCTGCGGCAGTAATAATGTGAGAGTGACCTACCTGCGGCAGTAATAATGTGAGAGTGACCTACCTGCGGCAGTAATAATGTGAGAGTGACCTACCTGTGGCAGTAATAATGTGAGAGTGACCTACCTGTGGCAGTAATAATGTGAGAGTGACCTACCTGCGGCAGTAATAATGTGAGAGTGACCTACCTGTGGCAGCAATAATGTGAGAGTGACCTACCCGCCTCAGTAGTGATGTGACAGTGACCTACCCGCCTCAGTAATAATGTGAGAGTGACCTACCTGCGGCAGTAATAATGTGAGAGTGACCTACCTGTGGCAGCAATAATGTGAGAGTGACCTACCTGCGGCAGTAATAATGTGAGGATGACCTACCTGCGGCAGTAATAATGTGAGAGTGACCTTCCTGCGGCAGTAATAATGTGAGAGTGACCTACCTGCGGCAGTAATAATGTGAGAGTGACCTACCTGCGGCAGTAATAATGTGAGAGTGACCTACCTGCGGCAGTAATAATGTGAGAGTGACCTACGTATCGAGCCTTGTTGGTGAGTTGGTAGAGCTGTTTGAGGGTCACGTTGGCGTCTTGACCTTCCGCTGACACCTCGAACACTGACGCACTCCGCACCAGTCCTTGCTGAGGTCCACGCTGAGGTCCATGCTGTAATTACATCTGGTCACATGGTAACACTCCCCACCAGTCCTAACTGAGGTTCATGCTGTAATTACATCAGGTCACATGGTAACACTCCCCACCAGTCCTAACTGAGGTTCATGCTGTACTTACATCAGGTCACATGGTAACACTCCCCACCAGTCCTAACTGAGGTCCATGCTGTAATTACATCAGGTCACATGGTAACACTCCCCACCAGTCCTAACTGAGGTCCACGCTGTAATTACATCAGGTCACATGGTAACACTCCCCACCAGTCCTAACTGAGGTTCACGCTGTACTTACATCAGGCCACAAGTAAAGGTTCATCCTATTCTTACCAGAAAGGTAAGAATAGGATGAAAGGTAAGAATTAGATGAAAGTTAAGAATAAAATGAAAGGAATGAATGAAATGAAAGTAAAAAATTTGAATAAATGAAAGAATAAGAGGACCATGAAAAGAAAAGGAGAGGTAAGAAGTAAGGTAAACCAGAAATATAGTAGGTAACGGAATAAATAAAAAAAAAATGAAGTAAAAAATAAATAAATAAACCAATAAATAAAGAAATAAAAATTGTAAATGATAAAATAAGAGAAGAAATAAATCATGTAACGTAAGAGACAGCAAGGAAAGAGAGGCCTGAGCGGCAAAGGTCAGATCAGATCACTAATTTTGAAAAGATCAGAACATTTTAATATTTACTTTGAATTGGAAGAGTCAAAAGTACGAAAGCCATGAACATCCACCAGCAACATAGCAGCCACCACCAGCCACCACCAACAACATACCTGCCACTACCAGCAACATAACTGCCACCACCAGCAACATAACTGCCACCACCAGCAACATAGCTGCCACCACCAGCAACATAACTGCCACCACCAGCAACATAACTGCCACCACCAGCCACCACCAACAACATAACTGCCACCACCAGCAACATAACTGCCACCACCAGCCACCACCAACAACATAACTGCCACCACCAACAACATAACTGTCACCACCAACAACATAACTGCCGCCACCAGCAACATAACTGCCACCACCAGCCACACAACAGCCACCACCAGCCACCACCAACAACATAACTGCCACCACCAGCCACCACCAACAACATAACTGCCACCACCAGCAACATAACTGCCACCACCAGCCACCACCAACAACATAACTGCCACCACCAGCAACATAACTGCCACCACCAGCCACCACCAACAACATAACTGCCACCACCAACAACATAGCTGCCACCACCAGCAACATAACTGCCACCACCAGCAACATAGCTGCCACCACCAGCAACATAACTGCCACCACCAGCAACATAACTGCCACCACCAGCCACCACCAACAACATAACTGCCACCACCAGCAACATAACTGCCACCACCAGCCACCACCAACAACATAACTGCCACCACCAACAACATAACTGTCACCACCAACAACATAACTGCCGCCACCAGCAACATAACTGCCACCACCAGCCACACAACAGCCACCACCAGCCACCACCAGCCACCACCAACAACATAACTGCCACCACCAGCCACCACCAGCCACCACCAACAACATAACAGCCACGACCAGCAACATAACTGCCACCACCAACAACATAGCTGCCACCACCAGCAACATAACTGCCACCACCAGCAACATAGCAGCCACCACCAGCAACATAGCAGCCACCACCAGCAACATAGCTGCCACCACCAGCAACATAACTGCCACCACCAGCAACATAACTGCCACTACCAGCAACATAACTGCCACCACCAGCAACATAACTGCCACCACCAGCAACATAGCTGCCACCACGAGCAACATAGCTGCCACCACCAGCAACATAACTGCCACCACCAGCAACATAACTGCCACCACCAGCCACCACCAGCCACCACCAGCCACCACCAACAACATAACTGCCACCACCAGCAACATAGCTGCCACCACCAGCAACATAACTGCCACCACCAGCAACATAGCTGCCACCACCAGCAACATAACTGCCACCACCAGCAACATAACTGCCACCACCAGCAACATAACTGCCACCACCAGCAACATAACTGCCACTACCAGCAACATAACTGCCACCACCAGCAACATAACTGCCACCACCAGCAACATAACTGCCACCACCAGCAACATAGCTGCCACCACCAGCAACATAACTGCCACCACCAGCAACATAGCTGCCACCACCAGCAACATAACTGCCACCACCAACAACATAGCTGCCACCACCAGCAACATAACTGCCACCACCAGCAACATAACTGCCACCACCAGCCACCACCAGCCACCACCAACAACATACCTGCCACCACCAGCCACCACCAGCCACCACCAGCCACCACCAGCCACCACCAACAACATAACTGCCACCACCAACAACATACCTGCCACCACCAACAACATAACTGCCACCAAAAGCAACATAACTGCCACCACCAGCCACACAACAGCCACCACCAGCCACCACCAGCCACCACCAACAACATAACTGCCACCACCAGCCACCACCGGCCACCACCAGCCACCACCAGCCACCACCAACAACATAACTGCCACCACCAGCAACATAACTGCCACCACCAACAACATAGATGCCATCACCAGCAACATAACTGCCACCACCAGCAACATAGCAGCCACCACCAGCAACATAGCAGCCACCACCAGCAACATAGCAGCCACCACCAGCAACATAACTGCCACCACCAGCAACATAGCAGCCACCACCAGCAACATAGCTGCCACCACCAGCAACATAACTGCCATAACCAACAACATAACTGCCACCACCAGCAACATAACTGCAACCACCAGCAACATAGCTGCCACCACCAGCAACATAACTGCCACCACTAGCAACATAACTGCCACCACCAGCAACATAGCAGCCACCACCAGCAACATAGCAGCCACCACCAGCAACATAGCAGCCACCACCAGCAACATAGCAGCCACCACCAGCAACATAGCAGCCACCACCAGCAACATAACTGCCACCACCAGCAACCACCAGCCACCACCAGCCACACAACAGCCACCACCAGCCACACAACAGCCACCACCAGCCACAAACCAACAACATAACTGCCACCACCAGCAACATAACTGCCACTACCAGCAACATAACTGCCACCACCAGCAACATAACTGCCACCACCAGCAACATAACTGCCACTACCAGCAACATAACTGCCATCACCAGCAACATAACTGCCACCACCAGCAACATAGCTGCCACCACCAGCAACATAACTGCCACCACCAGCAACATAACTGCCACTACCAGCAACATAACTGCCACCACCAGCAACATAACTGCCACCACCAGCAACATAGCTGCCACCACCAGCAACATAACTGCCACCACCAGCAACATAACTGCCACCACCAGCAACATAACTGCCACCACCAGCAACATAACTGCCACTACCAGCAACATAACTGCCATCACCAGCAACATAACTGCCACCACCAGCAACATAGCTGCCACCACCAGCAACATAACTGCCACCACCAGCCACACAACAGCCACCACCAGCCACCACCAACAACATAACTGCCACCACCAACAACATAACTGCCACCACCAACAACATAACTGCCACCACCAGCAACATAACTGCCACCACCAGCAACATAACTGCCACTACCAGCAACATACCTGCCACCACCAGCAACATAACTGCCACCACCAGCAACATAACTGCCACCACCAGCAACATAACTGCCACCACCAGCAACATAGCTGCCACCACCAGCAACATAGCTGCCACCACCAGCAACATAACTGCCACCACCAGCAACATAGCTGCCACCACCAGCAACATAACTGCCACCACCAGCAACATAGTTGCCACCACCAGCAACATAACTGCCACCACCAGCAACATAACTGCCACCACCAGCCACCACCAACAACATAACTGCCACCACCAGCAACATAACTGCCACCACCAGCCACCACCAGCCACCACCAACAACATAACTGCCACCACCAACAACATAACTGTCACCACCAACAACATAACTGCCACCACCCGCAACATAACTGCCACCACCAGCCACACAACAGCCACCACCAGCCACCACCAGCCACCACCAACAACATAACTGCCACCACCAGCCACCACCAGCCACCACCAGCCACCACCAACAACATAACTGCCACGACCAGCAACATAACTGCCACCACCAACAACATAGCTGCCACCACCAGGAACATAACTGCCACCACCAGCAACATAGCAGCCACAACCAGCAACATAGCAGCCACCACCAGCAACATAGCAGCCACCACCAGCAACATAACTGCCACCACCAGCAACCACCAGCCACCACCAGCCACACAACAGCCACCACCAGCCACACAACAGCCACCACCAGCCACACAACAGCCACCACCAGCCACAAACCAACAACATAACTGCCACCACCAGCAACATAACTGCCACTACCAGCAACATAACTGCCACCACCAGCAACATAACTGCCACCACCAGCAACATAACTGCCACTACCAGCAACATAACTGCCACCACCAGCAACATAACTGCCACCACCAGCAACATAGCTGCCACCACCAGCAACATAACTGCCACCACCAGCAACATAACTGCCACTACCAGCAACATAACTGCCACCACCAGCAACATAACTGCCACCACCAGCAACATAGCTGCCACCACCAGCAACATAACTGCCACCACCAGCAACATAACTGCCACCACCAGCAACATAACTGCCACCACCAGCCACCACCAGCCACACAACAGCCACCACCAGCCACCACCAACAACATAACTGCCACCACCAACAACATAACTGCCACCACCAACAACATAACTGCCACCACCAGCAACATAACTGCCACCACCAGCAACATAACTGCCACTACCAGCAACATAACTGTCACCACCAGCAACATAACTGCCACCACCAGCAACATAACTGCCACCACCAGCAACATAACTGCCACCACCAGCAACATAGCTGCCACCACCAGCAACATAGCTGCCACCACCAGCAACATAACTGCCACCACCAGCAACATAGCTGCCACCACCAGCAACATAACTGCCACCACCAGCAACATAGCTGCCACCACCAGCAACATAACTGCCACCACCAGCAACATAACTGCCACCACCAGCCACCACCAGCCACCACCAACAACATAACTGCCACCACCAGCAACATAACTGCCACCACCAGTCACCACCAGCCACCACCAACAACATAACTGCCACCACCAACAACATAACTGTCACCACCAACAACATAACTGCCACCACCCGCAACATAACTGCCACCACCAGCCACACAACAGCCACCACCAGCCACCACCAGCCACCACCAACAACATAACTGCCACCACCAGCCACCACCAGCCACCACCAACAACATAACGGCCACGACCAGCAACATAACTGCCACCACCAACAACATAGCTGCCACCACCAGGAACATAACTGCCACCACCAGCAACATAGCAGCCACAACCAGCAACATAGCAGCCACCACCAGCAACATAGCTGCCACCACCAGCAACATAACTGCCACCACCAGCAACATAACTGCCACTACCAGCAACATAACTGCCACCACCAGCAACATAACTGCCACCACCAGCAACATAGCTGCCACCACGAGCAACATAGCTGCCACCACCAGCAACATAACTGCCACCACCAGCAACATAACTGCCACCACCAGCCACCACCAGCCACCACCAGCCACACAACAGCCACCACCAGCCACCACCAAAAACATAACTGCCACCACCAGCAACATAGCTGCCACCACCAGCAACATAACTGCCACCACCAGCAACATAGCTGCCACCACCAGCAACATAACTGCCACCACCAGCAACATAACTGCCACCACCAGCAACATAACTGCCACCACCAGCAACATAACTGCCACCACCAGCAACATAACTGCCACTACCAGCAACATAACTGCCACCACCAGCAACATAACTGCCACCACCAGCAACATAACTGCCACCACCAGCAACATAGCTGCCACCAACAGCAACATAACTGCCACCACCAGGAACATAACTGCCACCACCAGCAACATAGCAGCCACAACCAGCAACATAGCAGCCACCACCAGCAACATAGCTGCCACCACCAGCAACATAACTGCCACCACCAGCAACATAACTGCCACTACCAGCAACATAACTGCCACCACCAGCAACATAACTGCCACCACCAGCAACATAGCTGCCACCACGAGCAACATAGCTGCCACCACCAGCAACATAACTGCCACCACCAGCAACATAACTGCCACCACCAGCCACCACCAGCCACACAACAGCCACCACCAGCCACCACCAACAACATAACTGCCACCACCAGCAACATAGCTGCCACCACCAGCAACATAACTGCCACCACCAGCAACATAGCTGCCACCACCAGCAACATAACTGCCACCACCAGCAACATAACTGCCACCACCAGCAACATAACTGCCACCACCAGCAACATAACTGCCACCACCAGCAACATAACTGCCACTACCAGCAACATAACTGCCACCACCAGCAACATAACTGCCACCACCAGCAACATAACTGCCACCACCAGCAACATAGCTGCCACCAACAGCAACATAACTGCCACCACCAGCAACATAGCTGCCACCACCAGCAACATAACTGCCACCACCAGCAACATAGCTGCCACCACCAGCAACTTAACTGCCACCACCAGCAACATAACTGCCACCACCAGCCACCACCAGCCACCACCAACAACATACCTGCCACCACCAGCCACCACCAGCCACCACCAGCCACCACCAGCCACCACCAACAACATAACTGCCACCACCAACAACATACCTGCCACCACCAACAACATAACTGCCACCAAAAGCAACATAACTGCCACCACCAGCCACACAACAGCCACCACCAGCCACCACCAACAACATAACTGCCACCACCAGCCACCACCGGCCACCACCAGCCACCACCAGCCACCACCAACAACATAACTGCCACCACCAGCAACATAACTGCCACCACCAACAACATAGCTGCCATCACCAGCAACATAACTGCCACCACCAGCAACATAGCAGCCACCACCAGCAACATAGCAGCCACCACCAGCAACATAGCAGCCACCACCAGCAACATAACTGCCACCACCAGCAACATAGCAGCCACCACCAGCAACATAGCTGCCACCACCAGCAACATAACTGCCACCACCATCAACATAACTGCCACCACCAGCAACATAACTGCCACCACCAGCAACATAGCTGCCACCACCAGCAACATAACTGCCACCACTAGCAACATAACTGCCACCACCAGCAACATAGCAGCCACCAGCAGCAACATAGCAGCCACCACCAGCAACATAGCAGCCACCACCAGCAACATAGCAGCCACCACCAGCAACATAGCAGCCACCACCAGCAACATAACTGCCACCACCAGCAACCACCAGCCACCACCAGCCACACAACAGCCACCACCAGCCACCACCAGCCACACAACAGCCACCACCAGCCACCACCAACAACATAACTGCCACTACCAGCAACATAACTGCCACCACCAGCAACATAACTGCCACCACCAACAAAACTGCCACCACCAGCAACATAACTGCCACCACCAACAAAACTGCCACCACCAGCAACATAACTGCCACCACCAGCCACCACCAGCCACACAACAGCCACCACCAGCCACCACCAGCCACTACCAGCCACACAACAGCCACCACCAGCCACCACCACCAACATAACTGCCACTACCAACAACATAACTGCCACCACCAGCAACATAACTGCCACCACCAGCAACATAACTGCCACCACCAGCAACATAGCTGCCACCACCAGCAACATAACTGCCACCACCAGCAACATAACTGCCACTACCAGCAACATAACTGCCACCACCAGCAACATAACTGCCACCACCAGCAACATAACTGCCACCACCAGCAACATAACTGCCACCACCAGCAACATAGCTGCCACCACCAGCAACATAGCTGCCACCACCAGCAACATAACTGCCACCACCAGCAACATAGCTGCCACCACCAGCAACATAACTGCCACCACCAGCAACATAGCTGCCACCACCAGCAACATAACTGCCACCACCAGCAACATAACTGCCACCACCAGCCACCACCAGCCACCACCAACAACATACCTGCCACCACCAGCAACATAACTGCCACCACCAGCCACCACCAGCCACCACCAACAACATAACTGCCACCACCAACAACATAACTGTCACCACCAACAACATAACTGCCACCACCCGCAACATAACTGCCACCACCAGCCACACAACAGCCACCACCAGCCACCACCAGCCACCACCAACAACATAACTGCCACCACCAGCCACCACCAGCCACCACCAGCCACCACCAACAACATAACTGCCACGACCAGCAACATAACTGCCACCACCAACAACATAGCTGCCACCACCAGGAACATAACTGCCACCACCAGCAACATAGCAGCCACAACCAGCAACATAGCAGCCACCACCAGCAACATAGCAGCCACCACCAGCAACATAACTGCCACCACCAGCAACCACCAGCCACCACCAGCCACACAACAGCCACCACCAGCCACACAACAGCCACCACCAGCCACAAACCAACAACATAACTGCCACCACCAGCAACATAACTGCCACTACCAGCAACATAACTGCCACCACCAGCAACATAACTGCCACCACCAGCAACATAACTGCCACTACCAGCAACATAACTGCCACCACCAGCAACATAACTTCCACCATCAGCAACATAGCTGCCACCACCAGCAACATAACTGCCACCACCAGCAACATAACTGCCACAACCAGCAACATAACTGCCACCACCAGCAACATAACTGCCACCACCAGCAACATAGCTGCCACCACCAGCAACATAACTGCCACCACCAGCAACATAACTGCCACCACCAGCAACATAACTGCCACCACCAGCAACATAACTGCCACCACCAGCCACACAACAGCCACCACCAGCCACCACCAACAACATAACTGCCACCACCAACAACATAACTGCCACCACCAACAACATAACTGCCACCACCAGCAACATAACTGCCACCACCAGCAACATAACTGCCACTACCAGCAACATAACTGCCACCACCAGCAACATAACTGCCACCACCAGCAACATAACTGCCACCACCAGCAACATAACTGCCACCACCAGCAACATAGCTGCCACCACCAGCAACATAGCTGCCACCACCAGCAACATAACTGCCACCACCAGCAACATAGCTGCCACCACCAGCAACATAACTGCCACCACCAGCAACATAGCTGCCACCACCAGCAACATAACTGCCACCACCAGCAACATAACTGCCACCACCAGCCACCACCAACACCATAACTGCCACCACCAGCAACATAACTGCCACCACCAGCCACCACCAGCCACCACCAACAACATAACTGCCACCACCAACAACATAACTGTCACCACCAACAACATAACTGCCACCACCCGCAACATAACTGCCACCACCAGCCACACAACAGCCACCACCAGCCACCACCAGCCACCACCAACAACATAACTGCCACCACCAGCCACCACCAGCCACCACCAGCCACCACCAACAACATAACTGCCACGACCAGCAACATAACTGCCACCACCAACAACATAGCTGCCACCACCAGGAACATAACTGCCACCACCAGCAACATAGCAGCCACAACCAGCAACATAGCAGCCACCACCAGCAACATAGCTGCCACCACCAGCAACATAACTGCCACCACCAGCAACATAACTGCCACTACCAGCAACATAACTGCCACCACCAGCAACATAACTGCCACCACCAGCAACATAGCTGCCACCACGAGCAACATAGCTGCCACCACCAGCAACATAACTGCCACCACCAGCAACATAACTGCCACCACCAGCCACCACCAGCCACCACCAGCCACCACCAGCCACACAACAGCCACCACCAGCCACCACCAACAACATAACTGCCACCACCAGCAACATAGCTGCCACCACCAGCAACATAACTGCCACCACCAGCAACATAGCTGCCACCACCAGCAACATAACTGCCACCACCAGCAACATAACTGCCACCACCAGCAACATAACTGCCACCACCAGCAACATAACTGCCACCACCAGCAACATAACTGCCACTACCAGCAACATAACTGCCACCACCAGCAACATAACTGCCACCACCAGCAACATAACTGCCACCACCAGCAACATAGCTGCCACCAACAGCAACATAACTGCCACCACCAGGAACATAACTGCCACCACCAGCAACATAGCAGCCACAACCAGCAACATAGCAGCCACCACCAGCAACATAGCTGCCACCACCAGCAACATAACTGCCACCACCAGCAACATAACTGCCACTACCAGCAACATAACTGCCACCACCAGCAACATAACTGCCACCACCAGCAACATAGCTGCCACCACGAGCAACATAGCTGCCACCACCAGCAACATAACTGCCACCACCAGCAACATAACTGCCACCACCAGCCACCACCAGCCACACAACAGCCACCACCAGCCACCACCAACAACATAACTGCCACCACCAGCAACATAGCTGCCACCACCAGCAACATAACTGCCACCACCAGCAACATAGCTGCCACCACCAGCAACATAACTGCCACCACCAGCAACATAACTGCCACCACCAGCAACATAACTGCCACCACCAGCAACATAACTGCCACCACCAGCAACATAACTGCCACTACCAGCAACATAACTGCCACCACCAGCAACATAACTGCCACCACCAGCAACATAACTGCCACTACCAGCAACATAGCTGCCACCAACAGCAACATAACTGCCACCACCAGCAACATAGCTGCCACCACCAGCAACATAACTGCCACCACCAGCAACATAGCTGCCACCACCAGCAACTTAACTGCCACCACCAGCAACATAACTGCCACCACCAGCCACCACCAGCCACCACCAACAACATACCTGCCACCACCAGCCACCACCAGCCACCACCAGCCACCACCAGCCACCACCAACAACATCACTGCCACCACCAACAACATACCTGCCACCACCAACAACATAACTGCCACCAAAAGCAACATAACTGCCACCACCAGCCACACAACAGCCACCACCAGCCACCACCAACAACATAACTGCCACCACCAGCCACCACCGGCCACCACCAGCCACCACCAGCCACCACCAACAACATAACTGCCACCACCAGCAACATAACTGCCACCACCAACAACATAGCTGCCATCACCAGCAACATAACTGCCACCACCAGCAACATTGCAGCCACCACCAGCAACATAGCAGCCACCACCAGCAACATAGCAGCCACCACCAGCAACATAACTGCCACCACCAGCAACATAGCAGCCACCACCAGCAACATAGCTGCCACCACCAGCAACATAACTGCCACCACCAACAACATAACTGCCACCACCAGCAACATAACTGCCACCACCAGCAACATAGCTGCCACCACCAGCAACATAACTGCCACCACTAGCAACATAACTGCCACCACCAGCAACATAGCAGCCACCAGCAGCAACATAGCAGCCACCACCAGCAACATAGCAGCCACCACCAGCAACATAGCAGCCACCACCAGCAACATAGCAGCCACCACCAGCAACATAACTGCCACCACCAGCAACCACCAGCCACCACCAGCCACACAACAGCCACCACCAGCCACCACCAGCCACACAACAGCCACCACCAGCCACCACCAACAACATAACTGCCACTACCAACAACATAACTGCCACCACCAGCAACATAACTGCCACCACCAGCAACATAGCTGCCACCACCAGCAACATAGCAGCCACCACCAGCAACATAGCAGCCACCACCAGCAACATAACTGCCACCACCAGCAACATAGATGCCACCACCAGCAACATAACTGCCACTACCAGCAACATAACTGCCACCACCAGCAACATAACTGCCACCACCAGCAACATAGCAGCCACCACCAGCAACATAACTGCCACCACCATCAACATAACTGCCACCACCAGCAACATAGCTGCCACCACCAGCAACATAACTGCCACCACCAGCCACCACCAGCAACATAACTGCCACCACCAGCAACATAACTGCCACCACCAGCAACATAGCAGCCACCACCAGCAACATAACTGCCACCACCAGCCACCACCAGCAACATAACTGCCACCACCAGCAACATAACTGCCACCACCAGCAACATAACTGCCACCACCAGCAACATAGCAGCCACCACCAGCAACATAACTGCCACCACCAGCAACATAACTGCCACCACCAGCAACATAACTGCCACCACCAGCAACATAGCAGCCACCACCAGCAACATAGCTGCCACCACCAGCAACATAACTGCCACCACCAGCCACCACCAGCAACATAACTGCCACCACCAGCAACATAACTGCCACCACCAGCAACATAGCAGCCACCACCAGCAACATAACTGCCACCACCAGCAACATAACTGCCACCACCAGCAACATAACTGCCACCAACAGAAACATAACTGCCACCACCAGCAACATAACTGCCACCACCAGCAACATAACTGCCACCACCAGCAACATAGCAGCCACCACCAGCAACATAACTGCCACCACCAGCAACATAGCTGCCACTACCAGCCACACAACAGCCACCACCAGCCACACAACAGCCACCACCAGCCACACAACAGCCACCACCAGCCACACAACAGCCACCACTAGCCACACAAAAGCCACCACCAGCCACACAACAGCCACCACCAGCCACACAACAGCCACCTCCAGCCACACAACATCAACCACCAGCCACACAACAGCCACCACCAGCCACCACTAGCCACACAACTGCTACCACCAGCCACCACTAGCCACACAACAGCCACCACCAGCCACACAACAGCCACCACCAGTCACACAACAGCCACCACCAGCCACACAACAGCCACCACCAGCCACACAACAGCCACCACCAGCCACACAACAGCCACCACCAGCCACCACTAGCCACACAACAGCTACCACCAGCCACCACTAGCCACACAACAGCCACCACCAGCCACACAACAGCCACCACCAGCCACACAACAGCCACCACCAGCCACACAACAGCCACCACCAGCCACACAACAGCCACCACCAGCCACACAACAGCCACCACCAGCCACACAACAGCCACCACCAGCCACCACTAGCCACACAACAGCCACCACCAGCCACACAACAGCCACCACCAGCCACCACTAGCCACACAACAGCCACCACCAGCCACACAACAGCCACCACCAGTCACACAACAGCCACCACCAGCCACACAACAGCCACCACCAGCCACACAACAGCCACCACCAGCCACCACTAGCCACACAACAGCCACCACCAGTTACACAACAGCCACCACCAGCCACATAACAGCCACCACCAGCCACACAACAGCCACCACCAGCCACACAACAGCCACCAACAGCAACACAACAGCCAGCAACAGCCACACAACAGCCAGCAACAGCCACACAACAGCCACCAACAGCCACACAACAGCCAGCAACAGCCACACAACAGCCACCACCAGCCACACAACAGCCACCACCAGCCACCACTAGCCACGCAACAGCCACCACCAGCCACACAACAGCCACACAACAGCAACACAACAGCCACCAACAGCCACACAACAGCCAGCAACAGCCACACAACATAAACCACCAGCCACACAACAGCCACCACCAGCCACACAACAGCCACCACCAGCCACCACTAGCCACACAACAGCCACCACCAGCCACACAACAGCCACCACCAGCCACCACTAGCCACACAACAGCCACCACCAGCCACGCAACAGCCACCACCAGCCACACAACAGCCACCAACAGCAACACAACATAAACCACCAGCCACATAACAGCCACCATAGGCACCATTCACTACAACTAGACACTATCCGCCACCATGAGCCACCACCAGCTACAAAATACCCTCAATAAGGTCAACGCAATTGTTGGGAGTTGTAGACTCACTACAATAGGCTGACAACAGGCTCCACAAGTCACACAACAGGCACCACAAGTCACACAACAGGCTCCACAAGTCACACAACAGGCTCCACAAGTCACACAACAGGCTCCACAAGTTACACAAGAGGCTCCACAAGTCACACAACAGGCACCACAAGTCACACAACAGGCTCCACAAGTCACACAACAGGCACCACAAGTCACACAACAGGCTCCACAAGTCACACAAGAGGCTCCACAAGTCACACAACAGGCTCCACAAGTCACACAACAGGCACCACAAGTCACACAACAGGCTCCACAAGTCACACAAGAGGCTCCACAAGTCACACAACAGGCTCCACAAGTCACACAACAGGCACCACAAGTCACACAACAGGCACCACAAGTCACACAACAGGCTCCACAAGTCACACAACAGGCACCACAAGTCACACAACAGGCTCCACAAGTCACACAAGAGGCTCCACAAGTCACACAACAGGCCCCACAAGTCACACAACAGGCACCACAAGTCACACAACAGGCTCCACAAGTCACACAACAGGCACCACAAGTCACACAACAGGCTCCACAAGTCACACAAGAGGCTCCACAAGTCACACAAGAGGCTCCACAAGTCACACAACAGGCACCACAAGTCACACAACAGGCTCCACAAGTCACACAACAGGCACCACAAGTCACACAACAGGCTCCACAAGTCACACAACAGGCTCCACAAGTCACACAACAGGCACCACAAGTCACACAACAGGCACCACAAGTCACACAACAGGCACCACAAGTCACACAACAGGCACCACAAGTCACACAACAGGCACCACAAGTCACACAACAGGCTCCACAAGTCACACAACAGGCTCCACAAGTCACACAACAGGCACCACAAGTCACACAACAGGCACCACAAGTCACACAACAGGCACCACAAGTCACACAACAGGCACCACAAGTCACACAACAGGCTCCACAAGTCACACAACAGGCTCCACAAGTCACACAACAGGCACCACAAGTCACACAACAGGCACCACAAGTCACACAACAGGCTCCACAAGTCACACAACAGGCTCCACAAGTCACACAACAGGCTACACAAGTCACACAACAGGCACCACAAGTCACACAACAGGCACCACAAGTCACACAACAGGCACCACAAGTCACACAACAGGCACCACAAGTCACACAACAGGCTCCACAAGTCACACAACAGGCACCACAAGTCACACAACAGGCTCCACAAGTTACACAAGAGGCTCCACAAGTCACACAACAGGCACCACAAGTCACACAACAGGCACCACAAGTCACACAAGAGGCTCCACAAGTTACACAAGAGGCTCCACAAGTCACACAACAGGCACCACAAGTCACACAACAGGCTCCACAAGTCACACAACAGGCTCCACAAGTTACACAAGAGGCTCCACAAGTCACACAACAGGCACCACAAGTCACACAAGAGGCTCCACAAGTCACACAACAGGCACCACAAGTCACACAACAGGCTCCACAAGTCACACAACAGGCACCACAAGTCACACAACAGGCTCCACAAGTCACACAACAGGCACCACAAGTCACACAACAGGCTCCACAAGCCCCACAACAGACTCTACCAGCCACCTCCAGCGACCTCCAGCCACTATCAACCACCACCTGCCACCACCAGCCACCACCAGCCACTACTAGCCACCACCAGCCACCACCAGCCACCATCAACCACCACCTGCCATCACCGGCCACCACCAGTCACCACCAGCCTCGACCAGCCACCAACAGCTTCCACCAACAAGCAAGAGCCACTCCCAGCTACCAACAAGCCACCTCCAGACTCCACCAGCCTTCATCAGCCACCATCAGCCACCACCAGCCACCACCAGCCACCACCATCCACCACCAGCCTTCATGAGCCACCACCATCCACCATCAGGCATCACTAGCCTCCATCAGCCACCACCAGCCACCACCAGCCTCCATCAGCCACCAAAAGGCACCACCAGCCTCTATCAGCGACCACCAGCCAACACCTGGCAACATCAGCCACCAACAGTCACCATCAGCCACCACCAGCTACCACCAGCCATCATCAGCCACCAACAGTCACCACCAGCCACCACCAGCCAATACCAGCCACCACCAGCCACTACCAGCCACCACCAGCCACTACCAGCCACCATCAGCCACCACCAGCCTCCACCAGACTTCGTCAGCCACCAACAGTTACCACCAGCCACTTCCAGCCACCACCCTCTACCATCAGCCTCCATTAGCCACTACCAGCCACCACCAGCCACTACCAATCACCACCAGGCACCACTAGCCACCACCAGCCACTACCAGCCACAACCAGTCACCATCAGCCACTACCAGTCACCACCAGTCACCACCAGCCACCACCAACTACTACCTGTCACCACCAGCCACAGCCAGCCACTCCCAGCTACTACGAGTTACCACCAGCCACCACCAGCAACCACCAGTCACCACCAGCCACTACCTGTCACCACCAGCCACCACCACCCACCACCAGCCACCAACTGCCACTACCTGTCACCACCAGCCACAACCAGCCACAACCAGCCACAGCCAGCTACTACAAATTACCATCAGCCACCACTAGCCACCACCAGCCGCCACTAGCCAGGCATTATACCAGCTATCACCAGCCACCACCAGCCACCACCAGCCTCTACCAGCCTCTATCAGCCAAAACCAGCTATTACCAGCCACCATCAGCCACCACCAGCCTCCACCAGCCACCACCACCCACTACCAGTCACCACCAGCCACCACCAGCCATTACCAGTCATCACCAGCCACAACCAGCCACCACCAATCGCCACCAGCCACTACCAGCCGCTACCAGTCACCACCAGCCTACCTCCAGCCACCACCAGCCACTACCAATCACTACCAGCCACCACTAGCCACCACCAGCCACCACCAGCTACTACCAGTCACCATCAGCCACTACCAGTCACCATCAGCCACTACCAGTCACCACCGGTCATCACCAGCCACCCCCAACTATTACCTGTCACCACCAGCCACAGCCACCTACTCCCAGCCACTACCAGTTACCACCAGCCACCACCAGCAACCACCAGTCACCACTAGCCACCACCAGCCACCACCACCCACTACCAGTCACCATCAGCCACCATCAGCATCCACCAGCAATCACCAGCCACCACCAGCCACTACCAGTCACCACCAGTCACCACCAACCACTACCTGTCACCACCAGCCACAGCCAGCCACTCTCAGCCACTACCTGTCACCACCAGCCACAGCCAGCCACTCTCAGCCACTACCTGTCACCACCAGCCACCACCAGCAACCACCAGTCACCACCAGCCACAACCAGCCACCACCAGCTACTACCTGTCACCACCAGCCTCCACCAGCCACCACCAGCCACCAACTGCCACTACCTGTCACCACCAGCCACAACTAGCCACTCCCAGCAACCACCAGTCACCACCAGCCACTACCAGCAACCACCAGTCACCACCAGCCACAACCAGCCACAACCAGCCACAACCAGCCATTACCAGTTATCACCAGCCACCACCAGCCACCACCAATCGTAACCAGCCACTACCAGCCACTACCAGCCACTACCAGTCACCACCAGCCTACCTCCAGCCACCACCAGCCACCACCAGCCACTACCAGTCACCATCAGCCACCACCAGCAACCGCCAGTCACCACCAGCCACAACCAGCCACCACCAGCTACTACCAGTCACCACCAGCCACCACTAGCCACCACCAGCCTCTACCAGCCACCACCAGCATCGACCAGCCAACAACAGCTACCACCAACCAGCAACAGCCACCCCCAGCCTCCAACAGTCACCACCAGCTACCAACAGTCACAATTTATCTCAACCTAACTGACAACGCTAGGTGGGTCGTAGTTCTTATGGTCCGAGTTCGATTCCCGTCGGAGCGGATCAGTTGGGTTAAGTTTCTTTTACCCTGATGAGCTGTTCACCTAGCAATGTATAGTTATGGGAGTTAGACATCTGCACCAGGATGCTTCCTGGGGATGTGTACATGTTAGAGAAATACAAGTAGTGGACACAATAAAGGAAAAATACAATTGTTTGATAGACAGGGTCCAAGAGCTAATAACTCGTTTCTGAAGGCACAAATAGCACATGTCGGAACAGCGGGTCTGAGACTCACCTTAGCCACAGTGCTGTGGGTTGAGGCGCCGTCCTTGAAGAACATGAAGGAACAGCGGGTCTGAGACTCACCTTAGCCACAGTGCTGAGGGTTGAGGCGCCGTCCTTGAAGAACATGTCGGAACAGCGGGTCTGAGACTCACCTTAGCCACAGTGCTGAGGGTTGAGGCGCCGTCCTTGAAGAACATGAAGGAACAGCGGGTCTGAGACTCACCTTAGCCACAGTGCTGAGGGTTGAGGCGCCGTCCTTGAAGAACATGTCGGAACAGCGGGTCTGAGACTCACCTTAGCCACAGTGCTGAGGGTTGAGGCGCCGTCCTTGAAGAACATGAAGGAACAGCGGGTCTGAGACTCACCTTAGCCACAGTGCTGAGGGTTGTGGCACCGTCCGTGAAGAACATGACGGAACAGCGGGGCTGAGACTCACCTTAGCCACAGTGCTGAAGGTTGTGGCGCCGTCCGTGAAGAACATGACAGAACAGCGGGTCTGAGACTCACCTTAGCGACAGTGCTGAAGGTTGTGGCGCCGTCCGTGAAGAACATGACGGAACAACGGGTCTCCGACACTGCGGCCAACACAGCTTCCACACCACCGCTCAATAGTGCTTGTGTATCCCGACGCTCTATGAAATATTGTGTGTATTTATAAGTATACCTAATGTATATGCAATATGTGTCCAATCATAATATTTACATAATATGTGTGTGTATATATATATATATATATATATATATATATATATATATATATATATATATATATATATATATATATATATATATGTCGTACCTAGTAGCCAGAACTCACTTCTCAGCCTACTATGCAAGGCCCGATTTGCCTAATAAGCCAAGTTTTCATGAATTAATGTTTTTTCGTCTACCTAACCTACCTAACCTAACCTAACCTAGCTTTTTTTGGCTACCTAACCTAAACTTACCTATAAAGATAGGTTAGATTAGGTTAGGTAGGGTTGGTTAGGTTCGGTCATATATCTACGTTAATTTTAACTCCAATAAAAAAAATTGACCTCATACATAATGAAATGGGAAGCTTTATCATTTCATAAGAAAAAAATTATATAAAATATATTAATTCAGGAAAACTTGGCTTATTAGGCAAATCGGGCCTTGCATAGTAGGCTGAGAAGTGAGTTCTGGCTACTAGGTACGACATATATATATATATATATATATATATATATATATATATATGTCGTACCTAGTAGCCAGAACTCACTTCTCAGCCTACTATTCAAGGCCCGATTTGCCTAATAAGCCAAGTTTTCCTGAATTAATATATTTACTATAATTTTTTTATTTTGAAATGATAAAGCAACCCTTTTCTCTATGTATGAGGTCAATTTTTTTTTATTGGAGTTAAAATTAACGTAGATATATGACCGAACCTAACCAACCCTACCTAACCTAACCTAACCTATATTTATAGGTAAGGTTAGGTTAGGTAGCCAAAAAAAGCTAGGTTAGGTTAGGTTAGGTAGGTTAGGTAGACGAAAAAACATTAATTCATGAAAACTTGGCTTATTAGGCAAATCGGGCCTTGAATAGTAGGCTGAGAAGTGCGTTCTGGCTATTAGGTACGACATATATATATATATATATATATATATATATATATATATATATATATATGTCGTACCTAGTAGCCAGAATGCACTTCTCGGCCTACTATGCAAGGCCCGATTTGCCTAATAAGCCAAGTTTCCCTGAATTAATATATTTTCTCTATTTTTTTTCTTATGAAATGATAAAGCTACCCATTTCATTATGTATGAGGTAAAAAAATTTTATTGGAGTTAAAATTAACGTAGATATATGACCGAACCTAACCAACCCTACCTAACCTAACCTAACCTATCTTTATAGGTTAGGTTAGGTTAGGTAGCCGAAAAAGTTAGGTTAGGTTAGGTTAGGTAGGTTAGGTTAGGTTAGGTAGGTTAGGTAGTGGAAAAAACATTAATTCATGAAAACTTGGCTTTTTAGGCAAATCGGGCCTTGCATAGTTGGCTGAGAAATGCGTTCTGGCTACTAGGTACGACATATATATATATATATATATATATATATATATATATATATATATATATATATATATATATATATATATATATATATATATATATATATATATATATATATGTGTATATATATATATATATATATATATATATATATATATATATATATATATATATATATATATATATATATATATATATATATATATATATATGTCGTACCTAGTAGCCAGAACGCACTTCTCAGCCTACTATGCAAGGCCCGATTTGCCTAATAAGCCAAATTTTCATGAATTAATGTTTTTTCGACTACCTAACCTACCTAACCTAACCTAACCTAACTTTTTCGGCTACCTAACCCAACCTAACCTATAAAGATAGGTTAGGTTAGGTTAGGTAGGGTTGGTTAGGTTCGGTCATATATCTACGTTAGTTTTAACTCCAATAAAAAAAATTGACCTCATTCATAATGAAATGGGTAGCTTTATCATTTCATAAGAAAAAAATTAGAGAAAATATAATAATTCAGGAAAACTTGGCTTATTAGGCAAATCGGTCCTTGCATAGTAGGCTGACAAGTGCGTTCTGGCTACTATGTACGACATATATATATATATATATATATATATATATATATATATATATATATATATATATATACATATATTGTCGGGGTTTCTCGGTGAGCGACAGTATAAGTACTTAACCCTGGCGAGGTCGCCAATGTCGGGGTTCACCTCCACCGAGAGGGGAAAGGGGCGAGTAACTGTATACTCAAGGTCACTCACCGTAGCCCTGCGGGTCTTCACTCTATCCTCGCGGCGCCACTGTACGCCAGGAGAGTATCCCAGTCAATCCCAACCGGCCTCTGATCGAGAAGGAGTGGGAACACAACTTGTTCACTTAACTATTGTGTGCTCGCCCCATCATGGGCTCTACTACTAACCACAAGGTCGCCAACTGGTGTTTCCGGTGTCCAGTAACACGTCAGTGGTTTTGTTCAATTGTGGTAACAGTGGCAAGGACACACTCAATAGATCTGATATCAGGCAGGTATTTACTTCTATCCCTATTTGCTTTCAGGTTTTATATAGCCACAAGAAATATGGAGGGGATGATATAAACACCAATGTACTTTGTATTTTACTTAAAACTCATTCAAAGACATCACAAGATTATATCAAATAAGCAAACAGCTGTTTCAGGCAGAAGTCACTCGTTCCCACACATATAATCATGAACTCGCCAAGCTGGCAATGCTCCCCCTCACGTCAATGTCAAAATCAGCTGAGCCGCGCCCTTCTCGCCGTGTGAACGTTTATTGCTTGTTTTCCTGGCGTCATGCGCTCTGTTTCTTTAAATTCTCAAAGATCACTAGAAGTTCGAACACACAATATTTGCGACAATAGCACGTAAATACTTCGCTGCACTGATCTTGAGCTCAATCAAACATTTCTATATAAATGGACACAATAACTCACTATCATGGTATATCACAATGCCCTTCATTTAATGATAACGTATGCAAGTATATATCACTGGAGTTCTCAGTAATTCCTTTCGTGGGCGATAACACAATTAATCACTGCACACATGAATGATTATTCAATACACAAGCATAGACATATATATATATATGGATGAATCATAGACATCAAAAATGGTAATAACATAGTTACTGGGCACATAGCCTAACTCCAAATACTGGCATATTTATATATATATATATATATATATATACTCTCTCAATAACTGATCATATTAAAGTCTCATGAAAGACATTATCAACACAGTAAATTCATCAATTACTCCGGGTGCCTGCACACACCAATAATTATCATAGATACCGTGAGGACTATATGTAGCCCCACTGCACACTTGTGCCTTACTGTGACATAGTTGAGCCTGGCTCACGACATACAAAATACTCTGGCTAAATAATATAGCTGACTAAAGGGGAATTGGGAGGGAAACTAGAATCACCTACTTCCACCTATCCTCCGGTGAGAGTTGAGTTGTAGCTCCTGGTCCTGGCTCCTGCCTCGTGTAGGGAACGCCCCCACACACACACTCTGTCGTGTTCTCCAGGAACTCAATCAACGTCCCACCATAAACGCGTCGTCTCCGTGCCTTTTCACTGCAGGTCCGTGCTCCTCCACGACTTCTTGTAGGGTTGGAGTTGGTCTCCCGGCCGTCAACTTCTCCTCCCAGCTACGGCTGCCTGCCTACGTGTCGGCTGCAGTCGTTCGGATTCCCGAATAGTTTTCTTCTTTCACTGCTTCCCGGTGGCTCGGTCCAGCCACTACGCCGTCACAAACGGGTGAACTGCCTCAGACGTCGCATACGTCACTGCACAGACTTCACTTCTTCTTGCACAGTACCTGTCCTGGAGCACTTGTTGCTCAATATCCCGTCGATTCCCTCTCTGGTCCAACACATGAACGAAGGAAGACCTCACAGAGTACTTGCAGACTGCGGGTGACGCGTAAAATCCACGGGAGCGGGAAACAACTGTCAAACTGACAGGACCAATCTTCGCACGTCCAACCACCTTGACGTGTCGTGTCAGACTGATTCCCTCCGGAGGATTGGCCCAGCCACTACGTCATCACTGTGAAGCTATCAGCCGTCGCATACGTCGCTGCCTAGACTCCACTCTTGCACAACACCTGTTCCTGGAACACTTGTTGCTCAATATTCTGACAATTCCTTCTCTGGTCCAACACATGAACGAAGGAAGACCCCACAGGTGATGGCAGACCACGGGTGATGCGTAAACCCTCCGGAGACGGGGTAAACTGTCCAACTGACAGGACCCCCCAGCGCACGTCCGACCTCCTTGACGTGCTGTCTTAGACTGATGGCGCCGGCGCGATGACCGGACCCCCCTTCCTTCGTGACGTCATATTCGCCACGGGAGGTTTTCATTGGCTCCCTGTGCCACGTCGCTGTCGGTGACCAATCTGGTGTCACTGACGTCACAGTTTTGGCGGCAAATCAGAAGAGCCAGCGCCATATTGGCTTCCTAAAGGGCCTAAACCACAGGCCAAAATACTCTTCTTTTACAAATTTCTCGGCACTCCGAGAACACTACATTCTCCCACATATGTCAAACTGATGCCTGCGACGTAGAGAACGCTCGGGTAAAGTGGACATGACTCTTACTGCAGGCGTGGGAGGAATATAAGGGGGGGGGAACACCGTCACAATATATATATATATATATATATATATATATATATATATATATATATATATATATATATATATATATATATATATATGTCGTACCTAGTAGCCAGAACTCACTTCTCAGCCTACTATGCAAGGCCCGATTTGCCTAATAAGCCAAGTTTTTATGAATTAATGTTTTTTCGTCTACCTAACCTACCTAACCTAGCTTTTTTTGGCTACCTAACCTAACCTTACCTATATATATAGGTTAGGTTAGGTTAGGTAGGGTTGGTTAGGTTCGGTCATATATCTACGTTAATTTTAACTCCAATAAAAAAAAATTGACCTCATACATAGTGAAAAGGGTAGCTTTATCATTTCATAAGAAAAAAATTATAGTAAATATATTAATTCAGGAAAACTTGGCTTATTAGGCAAATCGGGCCTTGAATAGTAGGCTGAGAAGTGAGTTCTGGCTACTAGGTACGACATATATATATATATATATATATATATATATATATATATATATATATATATATATATATATATATTTAAATATAGAAGGGAGTACCACCTCCACCTCTGGCTGGAAGAAGGGGACCCATAGCCTCGGAGGAAACCACACATAACCCATTGGAGGGAATGTAGGTCCCCTCCAATACATTTTCTGTGTGCTTTTCTCCTACCACCCCCTTCCTTTTTTTTGTTTTTGTTTTCTTTTATTGTGTATTTAAAGGTTACAAAACATACAAGACAAATGCCTAATGTTTATGGATCTCTTGAAGCTCCTCCGCTTCTGGACAGGAACCGAGGACGCAGCAAGCATTTCCCCTCTGGATCGCGACACTGAGGCGCTGAAACAAAAAACTGGAAGCCCTTGGGTCTCTGGTGACGTCAATGAGCTTGGAACCCAATTCCTTGAGAAATCCCAAGGCACGCTTGCCCCAGGAGCCATGCGTCTCAGACGCTATGGGAACAAAGAGGTATTGACCTTCCAGTCGCCTGTACTTGAATGATTTAGCTGTTTCCCTGTGGTTGGCCGCCCCACCTGCTTGATAAGCTCCGAAGTGTACATAGGTGTCAGCCAGGGTGGATACACATGTGTAGTCCCACACCAACTGTCTACCCTCCTTCCATGAGTATATGGTGATGCCATTAGGGCGGAGTGCTCGGAAATCCGGGTTTTGGACCCCTAGGATGCGAGGTTCTCTCTCCGCTGGGCACCTAGCTGAGACGAGGCTTCTCTTGATGATGTCATTGACCTCGTGTTGTCTTGCATGCCAGCCCTTTGTGCTTCGGCAATGCAACCCATGCAGTCCGTATTGGTCTGCTTCCACCCTGTTGCAAATACACTTACATTCAGTGTGAATTGGAGCACCAAGGCGGAGGGCCACTGCTACATGAAGGGATTCTGGATCTAGGCGCGTGCCCATTGCTGACATGGGTACTGCCAGGAGGAAGTCTCCTGCATGGAGGGCACGCACTGCTCTGAGGCGGGCTTTCTCCTTGTCTGATGTTGTGGCGCTGAGCATGGCATCAGCTACTTTTTCCACTAGAGGGTGGTCCCAGCCGGACTGTTTGTGTTGTTTTGTTGGCTCTATAATGGTTGCTGGGGCTGCAAGAACATCCCACTGATTTGAACATTCAGTGAAAGCAGGATCGTGTATTCCAGCTGAATCTCTCAGGGTTGCAGGTAAGATATCTCTGACGAGGTCGTGCGATGCATGGGAGGAGGAAAGGAAGGCTGGTAGAGCAATTTGGGAGGCTGTGCGGACATCAAGGCCGCCGAATCTTACAGGAAGGGTTGCTTGCTCCCACTGAGAGTCGTCCAATTGCAGGTTCAGGACTTTCACGAGCATGGACCTCAGAAGGGTGTCATACACATTTAACTTAGGGCATTTAACATTCATATAACATTCACATTTAACTTCATATATATATATATATATATATATATATATATATATATATATATATATATATATATATATATATATATATATATATATATATATATATATAAAAGTTTGTGAGGGTACATATATATATTTTGAGGGTATATGAGGGTACATTTATATATATATATATATATATATATATATATATATATATATATATATATATATATATATATATATATATATATATATATATGTCGTACCTAGTAGCCAGAACTCAATTTTTGGCCTACTATTCAAGGCCCGATTTGCCTAATAAGCCAAGTTTTCCTTAAATAATATATTTTTTCTAATTTTTTTCTTATGAAATGATAGAGCTACCTATTTCATTATGTATGAGGTCAATTTTATTTTATTGGAGTTAAAATTAACGTAGATATATGACCGAACCTAACCAACCCTACCTAACCTAACCTAACCTATCTTTATAGGTTAGGTTTGGTTAGGTAGCCGAAAAAGTTAGGTTAGGTTAGGTTAGGTAGGTTAGGTAGTCGAAAAACAATTAATTCATGAAAACTTGGCTTATTAGGCAAATCGGGCCTTGCATAGTAGGCTGAGAAGTGCGTTCTGGCTACTAGGTACGACATATATATATATATATATATATATATATATATATATATATATATATATATATATATATATATATATATATATATATATATATATATATATATATATATATATATATATATATATATAAAAGTTTGTGAGGGTATATATATATATATATATATATATATATATATATATATATATATATATATATATATATATATATATATTTATATATTTTTTTTTTTTTTTTTTTTTTTTTTTTTCAATAGGGAAGGGAGTACCACCTCTGGCTGGAAGAAGGGGGACCCATAGCCTCGGAGGAAACCACACATAACGCATTGGAGGGAATGTAGGTCCCCTCCAATACAGTTTCTGTGTGCTTTTCTCCTACAAGCCCCTTCCTTTTTTTTTTGCTTTATTGTGTATTTAAAGGTTACAAAACATACAAGACAAATGCCTAAAGGTTATGTATCTCTTGAAGCTCCTCCGCTTCCGGACAGGAACCGAGGTCGCAGCAAGCATTTCCCCTCTGGATCGCCACACTGAGACGCTGAAACAAAAAACTGGAAGCCCTTGGGTCTCTGGTGACGTCAATGAGCTTGGAACCCAATTCCTTGAGAAATCCCAAGGCACTCTTGCCCCAGGGGCCATGTGTCTCAGACGCTATGGGAACAAAGAGGTATTGACCTTCCAGTCGCCTGTACTTGAGTGATTTTGCTGTTTCCCTGTGGTTGACCGCCCCACCTGTTTGATCAGCTCCGAAGTGTACATAGGTGTCAGCCAGGGAGGATATATATATATATATATATATATATATATATATATATATATATATATATATATATATATATATATATATATATATATATATATATATATATAATATATATATATATATATATATATATATATATATATATATATATATATATATATATATATATAATATATATATATATATATATATATATATATATATATATATATATATATATATATATATTTATATATAACACAACTCTCCTAAACACGAGAGTGAAGTATACAACTTAAGAAACACTTTCCCACCAGGAGACTCGAACCCTAGCCAGCACAGAAGCCCTCCAGCAACTGGCATAACAGGTACGTAGAGTGGGTTAAGGCGTACCTGTTATGCCAGTTGCTGGAAGGCTTCTGTGCTGGCTAGGGTTCGAGTCTCCTGGTGGGAAAGTGTTTCTAAAGTTGTATATATATACATATATATATATATGTCGTACCTAGTAGCCAGAACGCACTTCTCAGCCTACTATGCATGACCGGATTTGCCTAATAAGCCAAGTTTTCCTGAATTAATATATTTTCTCTAATTTTTTTCTCATGAAATGATAAAGCTACCCATTTCATTTCATGAGGTCAATTTTTTTTATTGGAGTTAAAATTAACGTAGATATATGACCGAACCTAACCAACCCTACCTAACCTAACCTAACCTATCTTTATAGGTTAGGTTAGGTTAGGTAGCCGAAAAAGTTAGGTTAGGTTAGGTTAGGTAGGTTAGGTAGTCGAAAAACAATTATTTCATGAAAACTTGGCTTATTAGGCAAATCGGGCCTTGCATAGTAGGCTGAGAAGTGCATTCTGGCTACTAGGTACGACATATATATATATATATATATATATATATATATATATATATATATATATATATATATATATATATATATGTCGTACCTAATAGCCAGAACGCACTTCTCAGCCTACTATTCAAGGCCCGATTTGCCTAATAAGCCAAGTTTTCATGAATTAATGTTTTTTCGTCTACCTAACCTACCTAACCTAACCTAACCTAGTTTTTTTTGGCTACCTAACCTAACCTTACCTATAAATATAGGTTAGGTTAGGTTAGGTAGGGTTGGTTAGGTTCTGTCATATATCTACGTTAATTTTAACTGCAATAAAAAAAAATGACCTCATACATAGAGAAAAGGGTTGCTTTATCATTTCATAAGAAAAAAATTATAGTAAATATATTAATTCAAGAAAACTTGGCTTATTAGGCAAATTGGGCCTTGAATAGTAGGCTGAGAAGTGAGTTCTGGCTACTAGGTACGACATATATATATATATATATATATATATATATATATATATATATATATATATATGTCGTACCTAGTAGCCAGAACGCACTTCTCAGCCTACTATGCAAGGCCCGATTTGCCTAATAAGCCAAGTTTTCATGAATTAATTGTTTTTCGACTACCTAACCTACCTAACCTAACCTAACCTAATGTTTTAGGCTACCTAACCTAACCTAACCTATAAAGATAGGTTAGGTTAGGTTAGGTAGGGTTGGTTAGGTTCGGTCATATATCTACGTTAATTTTGACTCGAATAAAAAAAAATTGACCTCATACATAATGAAATGGGTTGCTTTATCATTTCATAAGAAAAAAAATAGAGAAAATATATTTATTAAGGAAAACTTGGCTTATTTGGCAAATCGGGCCTTGCATAGTTGGCTGAGAAGTGCATTCTGGCTACTAGGTACGACATATATATATATATATATGTCGTACCTAGTAGCCAGAACGCACTTCTCAGCCTACTATGCAAGGCCCGATTTGCCTAATAAGCCAAGTTTTCATGAATTAATGTGTTTTCGACTACCTAACCTACCTAACCTAACCTAACCTAACTTTTTCGGCTACCTAACCTAACCTAACCTATAGAGATAGGTTAGGTTACGTTAGGTAGGGTTGGTTAGGTTCGGTCATATATCTACGTTAATTTTAACTCCAATAAAAAAAATTGACCTCATACATAATGAAATGGTTAGTTTTATCATTTCATAAGAAAAAAACTAAAGAAATTATATTAATTCAGTAAAACTTGGATTATTAGGCAAATCGGGCCTTGCATAGTAGGCTGAGAAGTGCGTTCTGGCTACTAGGTACGACATATATATATATATATATATATGTCGTACCTAGTAGCCAGAACGCACTTCTCAGCATACTATGCAAGGCCCGATTTGCCTAATAAGCCAAGTTTTCATGAATTAATTGTTTTTCGACTACCTAACCTAACCTAACTTTTTCGGCTACCTAACCTAACCTAACCTATAAAGATAGGTTAGGTTAGGTTAGGTAGGGTTGGTTAGGTTCGGTCATATATCTACATTAATTTTAACTCCAATAAAAAAAAATTGACCTCATACATAATGAAATGGGTAGCTTTATCATTTCATAAGAAAAAAATTAGAGAAAATATATTAATTCAGGAAAACTTGGCTTATTAGGCAAATCGGGCCTTGCATAGTAGGCTGAGAAGTGCGTTCTGGCTACTAGGTACGACATATATATATATATATATATATATATATATATATATATATATATATATATATATATATATATATATATATATATGTCGTACCTAATAGCCAGAACGCACTTCTCAGCCTACTATTCAAGGCCCGATTTGCCTAATAAGCCAAGTTTTCATGAATTAATGTTTTTTCGTCTACCTAACCTACCTAACCTAACCTAACCTAGCTTTTTTTGGCTACCTAACCTAACCTTACCTATAAATATAGGTTAGGTTAGGTTAGGTAGGGTTGGTTAGGTTCGGTCATATATCTACGTTAATTTTAACTCCAATAAAAAAAAATTGACCTCATACATAGAGAAAAGGGTTGCTTTATCATTTCATAAGAAAAAATTGTAGTAAATATATTAATTCAGGAAAACTTGGCTTATTAGGCAAATCGGGCCTTGAATAGTAGGCTGAGAAGTGAGTTCTGGCTACTAGGTACGACATATATATATATATATATATATGTCGTACCTAGTAGCCAGAACGCACTTTTCAGCCTACTATGCAAGGCCCGATTTGCCTAAT
Organism: Procambarus clarkii; assembly: GCF_040958095.1. Taxonomy (NCBI): domain Eukaryota; kingdom Metazoa; phylum Arthropoda; class Malacostraca; order Decapoda; family Cambaridae; genus Procambarus; species Procambarus clarkii. The sequence goes on from NC_091183.1 coordinate 31,808,233, forward strand.
AAGCCAAGTTTTCATGAACTAATTGTTTTTCGACTACCTAACCTACCTAACCTAACCTAACCTAACTTTTTCGGCTACCTAACCTAACCTAACTTATAAAGATAGGTTAGGTTAGGTTAGGTAGGGTTAGTTAGGTTCGGTCATATATCTACGTTAATTTTAACTCCAATAAAAAAAAATTGACCTCATACATAATGAAATGGGTAGCTTTATCATTTCATAAGAAAAAAATTAGAGAAAATATATTAATTCAGGAAAACTTGGCTTACTAGGCAAATCGGGCCTTGCATAGTAGGCTGAGAAGTGCGTTCTGGCTACTAGGTACGACATATATATATATATATATATATATATATATATATATATATATATATATATATATATATATATATATATATATATGTATATATATATATATATATATATATATATATATATATATATATATATATATTGTGACGGTGTTCCCTCCCTTATATTTCTCCCACGCCTGCTGTAAGTCATGTCCACATTACCAGAGCGTTCTCTACGTCGCAGGCATCAGTTTGATATATGTGGGAGAGTGTAGTGTTCTCGAGGTATCGAGAAATTTGTGAAAGAAGAGTATTTAGGGCTGTGGTTTAGGCCCTTTAGGAAGCCAATATGGCGCTGGTTACTCTGTTTTGCCGTCAAAACTGTGTGACGTCAGTTACACCAGATTGGTCACCGACAGCGACGTGGCACAGGGAGCCAATGAAAACCTCCCGTGGCGAATATGACGTCACGAAGGAAGGGGGGTCCGGTCAGTGCGCGCCTCTGGCGCCATCAGTCTAAGACAGCACGTCAAGGAGGTCGGACGTGCGCTGGGGGGTCCTATCAGTTGGACAGTTTACCCCGACTCCGGAGGATTTACGCATCACCCATGGTCTGCCATCACCTGTGGGGTCTTCCTTCGTTCATGTGTTGGACCAGAGAAGGAATTGACAGAATATTGAGCAACAAGTGCTCCAGGAACAGGTGTTGTGCAGGTGAAGTCTAGGCAGCGACGTATGCGACGGCTGATAGCTTCACAGTGATGACGTAGTGGCTGGGCGAATCCTCCGTGAGGGAATCAGTCTGACACGACACGTCAAGGTGGTCGGATGTGTGAAGATTGATCCTGTCAATCTGACAGTAACACGCAACTCCCGTGGATCTTACGCGTCACCCGTAGTCTGCAAGTACGCCAGAGGTCTTCCTTCATTCCATGTGTGGACCGAAGAGGGAATTGATGGAATATTGAGCATCAAGTGCTCCAGGGTCGGGTGCTGTGCAGGTGAAGTCTAGGCAGTATCGTCTGGGACGTCTGATAGCTTCACAGTGACGACGTAGCGGCTGGGCCAATCCACGGGGAAGCAGTGAAGAAGACACTAATCGGGAATCCGAACGACTGCAGCCGAGACGTAGGCAGGCAGCCGTAGCTGGGAGGAGAAGTTGACGGCCAGGAGACCGACTCCAACCCTACAAGAAGTCATGGAGGAGCACGGACCTGCAGTGGAAAGTCACGGAGACGACGCGCTTATGGTGGGACGTTGATTGAGTTCCTGGAGGACACGACAGGGTGTGTGTGGGGGCGTTCCCTACACGAGGCAGGAGCCTGGACCAGGAGCTACAACTCAACTCTCACCGGAGGATAGGTGGAAGTAGGTGATTCTAGTTTCCCTCCCAATTCCCCTTTAGTCAGCTATATTATTTAGCCAGAGTATTTTGTATGTCGTGAGCAAGGCTCACCTATGTCACAGTAAGGCACCAGTGTGCAGAGTGGGACTATATAGAGTACTCACGGAATTTATTACTATTATTGGTGTGTGCAGGCACCCGGAGTAATTGATGAATTTACTGTGTTGATAATGTCTTTCATGAGACTTTAATATGATCATTTAGTGAGAGAATATATATATAAATGTGCCAGTATTTGGTATTAGGCTAAGTGCCCAGTAACTATATTATCACCATTATTGATATCTGTGATTCATATATATATATATATATATATATATATATATATATATATATATATATATATATATATATATATATATATATATGTATATATATATATATATATATATATATATATATATGTCGTACCTAGTAGCCAGAACGCACTTCTCAGCCTACTATGCAAGGCCCGATTTGCCTAATAAGCAAAGTTTTCCTGAATTAATATATTTTCTCTAATTTTTTTCTTATGAAATGATAAAGCTACCCATTTCATTATATATGAGAACAATTTTTTTTATTGGAGTTAAAATTAACGTAGATATATGACCAAACCTAACCAACCCTCCCTAACCTAACCTAACCTATCTTTATAGGTTAGGTTAGGTTCGGTAGCAGAAAAAGTTAGGTTAGGTTAGGTTAGGTAGGTTAGGTAGTCGAAAAACAATTAGTTCATGAAAACTTGGCTTATTAGGCAAATTGGGCCTTGCATAGTAGGCTGAGAAGTGCGTTCTGGCTACTATGTACGACATATATATATATATATATATATATATATATATATATATATATATATATATATATATATATATATATATATATATATATATATATATATATATATATGTCGATGCTTGTGTATTGAATAACCATTCATGTGTGCAGTGATTAATTGAATATTCGCCCACGAAAGGAATTACTGAGAACTCCAGTTATAAATATATACTTGCATATGTTATCATTAAATGAAGGGCAGTGTGTTATACCATGATAGTGAATTATTGTGTCCATTAATATAGAAATGTTTGATTGAGCTCAAGATCAGTGCAGCGAAGTATTTACGTGCTGTTGTCGCAAATATTGTGTGTTTGAACGTTTAGTGATCTTTGAGAATTTAAAGAAACGGGCGCCTCACGCCAGCCAAACAAATAAACGAACATTCGCGCGGTGGGAGTCGCCCAGCTGATTTTGACATTGACGTGAGGGGGAGCATTGCCGGCTTGGCGAGTTCATGATATTTTGTGAGAACGAGTGACTTCCGCATGAAACAGTTGTTTGCTTATTGATATAATCTTGTCATGTCTTGAGTTTTAAGTAAAATACAAAATAACTTGGTGTTTATATCATCCCCTCCATATTTCTTGTGGCTATACAATACCTGAAAGGAAATAGAGTGATAGAAATAACTACATGCCTGATATCAGATCTATTGAGTGTGTTCTTGCCACTGCTACCGCAATTCAACAAAACCACTGATGTGTTACTGGACACGGGAAACACCAGTTGGCGACCTTGTGGTTAGTAGTAGAGCCCATGCTGGGGCAGGCACACAATAGTTAGGAGAACAAGTTGTGTTCCCACTCTTTCTCGATCAGAGGCCGGTTAGGATTGACTGGGATACTCTCCTGGCGTACAGTGGCGCCGCGAGGATAGAGTGAAGATCCGCAGGGCTACAGTGAGTGACCTTGAGTATACTGTTACTCGCCCCTCTCATAATGAGGTGAACCCCGACAATATATATATATATATATATATATATATATATATATATATATATATATATATATATATATATATATATATATATATATATATGTCGTACCTAGTAGCCAGAACGTACTTCTCAGCCTACTATCCAAGGCCCGATTTGCCTAATAAGCCAAGTTATCATGAATTAATTTTTTTTCGACTACCTAACCTACCTAACCTAACCTAACCTAACTTTTTCGGCTACCTAACCAAACCTAACCTATAAGGATAGGTTAGGTTAGGTTAGGTAGGGTTATATATATATATATATATATATATATATATATATATATATATATATATATATATATATATATATATATATATATACATATAGATATATATATGTGTGTGTGTGTGTGTGTGTGTGTGTGTTTGTGTGTGAATAGAGATATAATGACTCCAACAAAGTGCTGACTCCTACTGAATGAGTCTTGTAAATACGAGACCTCAATAAACTAAAATCATGTTATCTCATACCACTAAAATGTAATATCTGCGAGCCAGCCTTCAGGACCATGGCAGCCACTTGCAGCTGCAGTAGCATCCCAACGACCACAGCTGCAGCCAGTGTGCTCCTTCTAATACACATTTCGGAGCACCACAAGCGACCTTCTGAATCAGCAATTAAAGAAAGATTTCTAATTTATGTGATTTATTTCAAATCTTCCTTTAATGACGTCTCAGGGACAATCACATCATTACATTTAGTGAAAACATCAATTGCCCATGTCTTTAAAATTATATTTATCTTGAAACAAATGAAGTAATATATGATTATAATTCCATCAGAGTGTTCCATCAGAGAATTAACCAACCTGAGAACATTCTCTGGTTGAGAATTAATAAGCCAGCATATTAGAACTCCACTTGCCCGGATAACGTTTTCTATGCTGGAAATTTTCTGGTGAAATTGGTCATTATGTTGATCGCTGACAGCACCAAGATTTTCCCCAAAGAAATCCATGACAATCCAAGAAGTGGTTATTTTGAGATATATTACATCCCAAATCTTTAGATGGTCTCAATAGTTCACACATTAAATCTCGATAATTTTCGTTCTCTGAACTTTATAAAAACGTATAAGTAGTATTTATTAAGGATGTCCATGCTGTATTTTCAACAGGGCTTAGCTTCTCTAATTTAATTATATTGTATTTTGTCCCTAACTGAGAATCTTTTTTTTAAGAGAATCTGCAAAAATCCCTCCTTCAATATTCTTGGAATTTTGTCTATTGTATATTAAAATATATCTCCACTTTTGTCCTTGACTTAAGAAAGTTTTATTCATAAGTCCTTATTAAAATGTGTAAAGGTGTTAAGTTCCAAGGGGTTGTCATAGCCAGGGGCGGTAATGGGGGACGAGCTCCTATAACCTATAAATAGTTCCCGTACAATGTGCGTCTCAAATAGACTCTGACAACCAAGAAAACTCCTGGCCTGCACGGGTAGCTTAGTCTTTAAGCCCGGGGGAACTGCTTTTACTGACAGGAGTAGAGGCGAAGGCGTGCCTCTGGCGCCTTAAAACCAGCTGCTCCGGGTAGATGGGACTCGATAGCCTGGGAAGGCAGCCCATTTAGGAAAAAGAAAACCCTGATTTTAAATCTCCGTTGCCTTGTGGCCATACCCCTCTTTAGGGGAAACACTGTCCATGTTCCTCCTAGTCACACAGCAAGCAATAAAAGTATGTGTACACAGAAAAATCACAACAGCGTGATACATCAATACATGTGTATTGAAGTAAGGGCAAAGAGATAGAACAGCTTCTTGACAGTGCCCGGGTGCATTGGGGAATTGTGTAAATCCCTGGTTTGTGTCTCAGAGAGGCTGCGGGATCCGTGTTAATGCAGTAGCCTTCCCGGTTGCAATTCTTTTACCATGTCGTGGCGCAATCGACTAAGGTACATCTGAAATCATCCCGTACGTATGTTCGAACCCTCATCACGGCCCTTGTGAATTTGTTTAAAATATGTGTATCCAAGCTGAAGTTGGAGCTAGAGAGCGATGACTTTAAAAATCCCACTGATGTTTCAAATTTTACATACTGGATTATTTCTAAAAGCAATTTCATATTTTCATATGACTCTTTCATGTTAGTAGCAAGTCCTTATGAAACCGATGGAAAATTGTTTCAGTTGAGAAAAACAGCTTCTAGGCTATCTTTAGAAGAATCAATGAACAAACGCCACTCCTACCTGTCATGCTTATGAGCAAGTGCCTTTATTACAGAGCAGACATCAATACGAAATACAAAATACAAAAGTTTTTGTGAAAATAGAATTTTAAAGTATCCAGAAATAACATATTTAGAAGATTCCAGCTTTTTAATTTGTATCCTAGAAGAGCTTACTGATTTATGTTAACATTTAAATCATGTACCGAATCAATTAAGGTGTCCATCACTCATTAAATGATGAAGTGTGTTACGTATCACTATTTATGTATACTCACATTAATTCATGTAAAATAAATTATTGAAATTAATTTCTTCATGTATATATATGTGAGTATGCGTTTTTTAAATGTGTAGTAGTACACGGCAGCATAGCATACCCCCGCAAACACAACTAGGTGAGTACAACTAGGTGAGTACAGTTCGACATATAATACAATGGCCCATCTGATTACTCAGTCCATTGGTGTGTTGACCTCAACAGTTCAAACACTGGATGCTTTGCCATTGTTTTTAAGTGATCAGTTTCTTCTTATAATGTCAAGGTGGTATGTAATACAACCTGACACTTTATGTTGTGTGTGTGGCGAAGTGACCTTCAAAGCTCAAAGACCAAATATTACACCATTAATTATAGTGTTACCACTGTTATTTTGGTTGTAAAGCATGGGACCAGTTTAAGTATTGGGCGCTCATACAGGTACATGTGTAAAGTTCCTCACAGGATGGGTACACCTCGCTAAATTCCTTTCGCAATTTCCATGGTTTGAAGGTAACCATTCACCAGAAATCACTGTTGTTAGTGATGTTAACTCTGACACTGATGATACTTGTCAAGAACAAGTGGACAGCTTTCATCATGACCCACATTTTGAAGTAGGCACTTTGTTACCTAGCTAGTCCGCACAGCTTGTGCTGCAGGGGATAGTGATATAAATCTAGTTTAGGGTAACTCACACTCTTAAACAAAAGTCAACACCAGAGTGCCTCTATGTAGGACAAGAATATAAATTTAAAAGATCAGGTGAAATAAAGATGCACATAATAAAATATATAATATAATTAATAAAAAAAAACTTATTATGTACGTTGTTTCAATATTACGCAACTATGATTTCACTTCAATAACACAAGAGAATTAACTGGCCTTAATTACTTAAGAAAATCTCCACAGATAATTAATCTACTCTACAGAACAATAAAACAGAGCAGAATAGATGACTTATCAAACACGGTGTTCCCCCGGCGGTGGTCTCCCGACTACTGACGCTCACGGCGCACAACCCACACTTCCCCCTCCCTCAAGTGATGGCAAGTGAGTACTTTATATAAATCCCAAATAATTATATGAGAAACGTAATCATGCTAACACAGACCTAAGATGAAATAAAATATAAATTGCAACATGCAAATGACAAAAATTAAAAGTACCATCAATTTGAATAAGGAAAATATAAAAGTAATTAAGAGGTGACATCTGGCAACTCCACAAGTGAACACGTCCAAATTCCTGGTCCAGAAGCTGACCAGGAATGGACAGGTATTAAACAGGTGAATAAGCAAGCCCGCTCCTTGCTCCAACTATGCTGCCGTGTACTACTACACATTTCAAAAACGCATACACACATATATATATATATATGATGAAATTAATTTCAATAATTTATTTTACATGAATTTATGTGAGTATACATAAATAGTGATACGTAACACATTTCGTCATTTATTGAGTGATGGACACCTTAATTGATTCGGTACATGATTTAAATGTTAAAAAAATCAGGAAGATCTTCTAGGATACAGATAAAAAAGCTGGAATCTTCTAAATCGCAAATTAAAAGTATGTTATTTCTGGATATTTAGAATTCTATTTTCACAAAAACTGTTGTATTTTGTATTGATGTCTGCTCTGTAATAAAGGCACTTGCTCATAAACATGACAGGCAGTCTTCCCTGTGCCTCGGGAGCGATCGGTCGCACCAGGCCTCCTCCAACATGGATTTACTACAAAATGGATACAGTCGGCGCTAAGGAGTTATACAACCTAGCAGTGATATACACCTGGGTTACGCATACAGAACAGGTGTGTGTCTGAGGTATGGTCATCACCTGCACTGGTAAATAGGAAGTGCCCTTGATGGAGAACAAGGTGGACCATGCAGCCCTGTTGGGAAGGTGGTGGTGAGGGGACAACCCTCTGACCCTCAGGCCTCCTTCCCTCTTAACTCGCCATTGGGCGTATACCACACGTGTATCGGGTGCACGAAAATAGCTCTTGAGCCTTACTACCCACAGCGCCGTGATTGCCTTGTTTTCGTCCGGCGACGCTGGTGACTTTGAAACAATGTAGCCTCAGTTCAGTGTACATACGTTAACCTGACCAACTTCTAGGTCACAAAAAGTTGTGACCTAGGAAAAATTGTGCTAGTGTTTCCAAACCAACAATGTTCTCACCATACCCAGTCAACGCTTCACGATTTTGGAGGTAAGTCATCATATTTTTCCGCTTGCGCATTGCCAAGCAGTTTTCAGTGTCGTGTCAATATTAAGGAAGTGTGTAGTGCAGTCCCACTCTGTTTAAAATTATTAATAAGTGCCAAGTGTTAGCTAACAATTGAGAATCACGTCGAGTCGTTGTTGGCTGAACCTGACTTGTAACACTAATAAGGGACAAAACCTGTAACACTAATAAGGGACATCCGTGCTGTACGAACAGATGTACAGTCCTATTACTAATCCAGTCTTAAGTTTATAATTTCAAGGGGAAGTATCATTGTATGTCAGTACTAAACAGTGAACTACGACCCGTGTCTCTCTCCACCGGAATGAATTATGTCGGAAATTTCTGACCCCCAAATTACAAACCCTGATATCACATGCTAAATTCGTTATGTCAGGTAACTAACCATACTAACTGTATTAATTGTCCAGTGTGGAAATGTCTAGAAGCTCCCTGGAAAGCATGGAGAAGTATTGTGTCAGCTAATATAGGTGACGTAACTATTATTTCTCCCAAATTCTTAATTCTTCCAGTCTACAATTTAGTTATTCTCTAAAGGTATTATATACGACTGTATTTAATTAAAACCTAAACAGAACTAAGTAACTTGCTCCCTGAAGTAAAAATTCGCCGGCGTAACTAGACCTGTCACAAATTACGAGAGTATCTCATTTCCGGTTTGTCTGTACTTATTTTATGGCCATTTAATATGCTGGACGACAACCGGTTATGAGGCAGGCAATTTAAAAAACCCACGGTGTGCCTCTCACAATCAATCAATTAATTTTACAGAACGTGACATATCTGTATCCACCTAGTTGTGGTTGCGGGGGTTGAGCTCTGCTCTTTCATTCCACCACTCAGTTTTCAATCAATCAACTGTTACTAACTACTAACTTTTTATTCTCCCCCCCCCCGCCCAATCACATACTCACATACTCACACACACACACACACACACACACACACACACACACACACACACACACACACACACACACACACGGGTTCGATTCCCGCACGAGGCAGAAACAAATGGGCAAAGTTTCTTTCACCCTAAGTGCCCCTGTTACCTAGCAGTAAATAGGTACCTGGGAGCTTGTCAGCTGTCACGGGCTGCTTCCTGGGGTGTGTGTGTGTGGTGTGGAAAAAAAAGAAAAAAAAAAAAAAAAAAGTAGTTAGTAAACAGTTGATTGACAGTTGAGAGGCGGGCCGAAAGAGCAAAGCTCAACCCCAGCAAAACACAACTAGTAAACACAACTAGTAAACACACACACACTCACACACACACACACACACACACACACACACACACACACACACACACACACACACACACACACACACACACACACACTCTAGTCTTCACTCTGAACGACTCCGACATAAGAGAAATCGGTTTTGAGGACCCAGTAGGAATGAGCGACCACAGTGTACTGGTGTTTGAGTACTTGATTGAAGAAGGGTTATTGAACTCGAGGAGGGATACCGAAACCAAAAGGTTAGCATACCGAAAGGGAAACTATGAGGGGATAAGAAAATTCCTAACAGATATAGCATGGGAAACAGAGCTCAGGGGAAAGACGGCCCAAGATATGATGGATTACATCACGCAGAAGTGCAAGGACGCAGCAAACAAGTTTGTCCCAGTCCAAAAGGAAAACAGAGAAATGAAGATGAGAAACCCATGGTTTAATCAAAGATGTAGGCTAGCTAAGCAGCAAAGTAAAAGGGCATGGAGAAACTATAGGAATAACAGGACACTGGAGAGCAGAGAAAGATACCAGAATGCCAGGAATGAATATGTCAGGATGAGAAGAGAGGCAGAAAGACAATACGAAAATGACATCGCAAGCAAGGCAAAGACTCAGCCTAAATTGTTGCATAGCCACATTAGGAGAAAAACAACAGTAAAGGAACAGGTTATGAGATTAAGGATAGGGGCGGAAGGATTCACTACAAATGACAAGGAAGTGTGTGAGGAATTGAATAAGAAATTCCAGGAGGTCTTCACCTTAGAACAAGGAGAAATTCCAGAGGTAAGTGAGGGAATAGCTAACCAGGAACCACTGGAAGAGTTTGAGATTACCAGTGGGGAAGTAAGGAAGTGTTTACTAGAGTTGGACGTGACGAAGGCTATAGGCCCAGATGGAATCTCCCCTTGGGTTCTAAAGGAAGGAGCAAGAGAACTGAGCCTACCACTCTCCATAGTGTACAACAAATCACTGGCAACAGGGGAACTGCCAGATACTTGGAAAGCAGCTAACGTAGTCCCGATATACAAGAAAGGGGATAGACAGGAGGCACTGAACTACAGGCCAGTGTCCCTAACCTGCATACCATGCAAGCTGATGGAGAAGATTGTGCGAAAAAAACTAGTGGAGCATCTGGAGCGAAGGAACTTTGTAACACAGCATCAACATGGGTTCAGGGATGGCAGGTCCTGCCTCACAGGGTTACTTGAATTCTACGACCAGGCAACAAAAATAAGGCAAGAAAGAGAAGGGTGGGCAGACTGCATATTTTTGGATTGTCAGAAAGCCTTTGATACAGTGCCACACAAGAGGCTAGTGCGAAAGTTGGAGATGCAGGCTGGAGTGAGAGGGAAGGTACTCCGGTGGATAGAGGAATACCTAAGCAACAGGAGACAACGAGTCTGTGTGAGGGGTGAGGTCTCAGATTGGCGAGACGTCACAAGTGGAGTCCCGCAGGGGTCAGTCCTTGGACCTATACTGTTTCTGGTATATGTAAATGATCTCCCAGAGGGTATAGATTCGTTCCTCTCAATGTTTGCCGACGATGCAAAAATTATGAGGAGGATTGAAACAGAGGATGATAGTAGGAGGCTACAAGATGACCTGGATAGACTGAGTGAATGGTCCAACAAATGGCTGTTGAAGTTCAACCCGAGTAAATGCAAAGTAATGAAACTAGGCAGTGGAAACAGGAGGCCAGGCACAGGATACAGAATAGGAGATGAAGTACTTAATGAAACAGACAGAGAGAAAGATCTAGGAGTTGATATCACACCAAACCTGTCTCCTGAAGCCCACATAAAGAGAATAACGTCTGCGGCATATGCGAGGCTGGCTAACATCAGAACGGCGTTCAGGAACCTGTGTAAGGAATCATTCAGAATCTTGTACACCACATATGTAAGACCAATCCTGGAGTATGCGGCCCCAGCATGGAGCCCGTACCTTGTCAAGCACAAGACGAAGCTGGAAAAAGTCCAAAGGTATGCTACTAGACTAGTCCCAGAACTAAGAGGCATGAGTTATGAGGAAAGGCTGCGGGAAATGCACCTCACGACACTGGAAGACAGAAGAGTAAGGGGGGACATGATCACAACCTACAAAATCCTCAGGGGAATCGACCGGGTAAACAAGGACGAACTTTTCAACACTGGTGGGACGCGAACAAGGGGACACAGGTGGAAGCTGAGTACCCAAATGAGCCACAGAGACGTTAGAAAGAACTTTTTCAGTGTCAGAGTAGTTAGCAAATGGAATGCATTAGGAAGTGATGTGGTGGAGGCTGACTCCATTCACAGTTTCAAATGTAGATATGATAGAGCCCAATAGGCTCAGGAATCTGTACACCAGTTGATTGACGGTTGAGAGGCGGGACCAAAGAGCCAGAGCTCAACCCCCGCAAGCACAATTAGGTAAGTACAATTAGGTAAGTACACACACACACACACACACAGATAAAAAAATTCCTAACAGATATAGCATGGGAAACAGAGCTCAGGGAAAAGACGGCCCAAGATATGATGGAATACATCACGCAAAAATGCAAGGATGCAGCAAACAAGTTTGTCCCAGTCCAAAAGGAAAACAGTGAAATGAAGATGAGAAACCCATGGTTTAATCAGAGATGTAGGCTAGCTAAGCAGCAAAGTAAAAGGGCATGGAGAAACTATAGGAATAACAGGACACTGGAGAGCAGAGAAAGATACCAGAATGCCAGGAATGAATATGTCAGGATGAGAAGAGAAGCAGAAAGACAATACGAATGTGACATCGCAAGCAAGGCAAATACTCAGCCTAAATTGCTGCATAACCAAATCAGGAGAAAAACAACAGTAAAATAACAGGTTATTAAATTAAGGATAGGGGCAGAAGGATTCACTACAAACAACAAGGAAGTGTGTGAGGAACTGAATAAGAAATTCCAAGAGGTCTTCACCTTAGAGCAAGGAGAAATCCCAGAGATAAGAGAGGGAATAGCTAACCAGGAATCACTGGAAGAGTTTGAGATCACCAGCGGGGAAGTAAGGAAGTGTTTACTAGAATCGGATGTGACAAGGGCTATAGGCCCAGATGGAATCTCCCCTTGGATACTAAAGGAAGGAGCAGAAGAACTGTGCCTCCCGCTCTCCATGGTGTATAACAAATCACTGGCAACAGGGGAACTGCCAGAAATTTGGAAAGCAGCTAACGTAGTCCCGATATACAAGAAAGGGGATAGACAGGAGGCACTGAATTACAGGCCAGTGTCCCTAACCTGCATACCATGCAAGATGATGGAGAAGATTGTGCGAAGAAAGCTAGTGGAGCACCTGGAGCGAAAGAACTTTGTAACACAGCATCAACATGGATTCAGGGATGGCAGGTCCTGCCTCACAGGGTTACTTGAATTCTACGACCAGGCAATAAAAATAAGGCAAGAAAGAGAAGGGTGGGCAGACTGCATATTTTTGGATTGTCAGAAAGCCTTTGATACAGTGCCACACAAGAGGCTAGTGAAAAAACTGGAGATGCAGGCTGGAGTGAAAGGGAAGGTACTCCATTGGATACAGGAGTACCTAAGTAACAGGAGACAACGAGTCAGTGTGAGGGGTGAGGTCTCAGATTGGCGAGACGTTACTAGTGGAGTACCGCAGGGGTCAGTCCTTGGACCTATACTGTTTCTGATATATGTAAATGATCTTCCAGAGGGTATAGAATCGTTTCTCTCAATGTTTGCCGATGATGCAAAAATTATGAGGAGGATTGAAACTGAGGACGATAGTAGGCGGCTACAAGATGACCTAGACAGACTGAGTGAATGGTCCAACAAATGGCAGTTGAAGTTCAACCCGAGTAAATGCAAAGTAATGAAACTAGGCAGTGGAAATAGGAGGCCAAACACAGGATACAGAATAGGAGATGAAGTACTTAATGAAACGAACAGAGAGAAAGATCTAGGAGTTGATATCACACCAAACCTGTCTCCTGAAGCCCACATAAAAAGAATAACGTCTGCGGCATATGCGAGGCTGGCTAACATCAGAACAGCGTTCAGGAACCTGTGTAAGGAATCATTCAGAATCTTGTACACCACATATGTAAGACCAATCCCGGAGTATGCAGCCCCAGCATGGAGCCCGTACCTTGTCAAGCACAAGACGAAGCTGGAAAAAGTCCAAAGGTATGCCACTAGACTAGTCCCAGAACTAAGAGGCATGAGTTACGAGGAAAGGCTGTGGGAAATGCACCTTACGACACTGGAAGACAGAAGAGTAAGGGGAGACATGATCACAACCTACAAAGTCCTCAGAGAAATCGACCGGGTAAACAAGGATAAACTATTCAACACTGGTGGGACGCGAACAAGGGGGCACAGGTGGAAACTGAGTACCCACATGAGCCACAGAGACGTTAGAAGGAACTTTTTCAGTGTCAGAGTAGTTAACGGATGGAATGCATTAGGCAGTGATGTGGTGGAGGCTGACTCCATACACAGTTTTATATGTAGATATGATAGAGCCCAGTAGGCTCAGGAATCTGCACACTAGTTGATTGACAGTTGAAAGGCGGGACCAAAGAGCCAAAGCTCAACTCCCACAAGCACAAATAGGTGAGTACACACACACACACACACAGAGGAAGCAGCTCATAACTTCTATCTAACTCCCAGGTACCTGTTTACTGCTAGGTAACACGGGCAGCAGGGTGTAAAAAACTCTGTCCATTGTTCCTCCCCGGTGCCGGTAATCGATCCCAGGCCTCAGGATTACGAGTCATGTGCTGCTCACCACTCAGCTGCAAGCGCCCCTCTGAGGTAGGGAATATTTGTAGTAGTTACATTGTAATCTTTTGGCTGATCTGCGGTGGTCATCAGGGGAACCATGCGATATCCACCTGTTGCAACAGGTGGGAACAGCCGCCATAACCAACGAGGCTCATACCTTAGTGATTGTCCAAACGCCCATTTCTTATATTCATGTTAAAGCCTTCAAGTCAGGTAAGGCCATTGAGTATTCAAACTAATACCTGTAGTTTAGTAAACTAACAATTATTACCAAATTTCTATCTATCGATAATTCTCTAGTGATAGGCTATAATTAATTACCCCCCCCCCAAAAAAAATGTGTAAAGGATAACTCCCAGCAGAAGACAATTTTAATAGTCCGCTTTTTTCTTATACAGTGCACTCAATTAAATAAATAAAGTCAACGAATTAACTACTGGGAAATTCCCCACATATGGAGTGCCTGGCTGCTTGAGGTTTAGAGGTAATAATTAATGCTCTATCTTCACAGTTCTTTTCTTCTTTGAAATACATTTCTATACTTAAATCAAATTATCTAAAATAATTGATACGCTGTCTTATAATGGAACATATGATCCAACATAAAACTTGATTCTTCAAACTTAATATTAGTAGATATATAGTAATTGTTGAATTGTAATAATGACCGCTAGATAGCACGTTTCTGAACGATAACACATAAATTTCTTCCATTTTTCCCCAACCATCCCCCTCAGTGTCCGTGAAATTTGGTATCAGCACTAAAACATTGTACGAAGAACAACCACAATCATATATATTAATTGAATTGACAGCATTTGGTGGCAATTGTAAAAAAAAATGATGATGATGATGGCTGGGATTCAACAATTTAGTATCGTAAATTTGAATGCCGCAATACCATCCTCAGAACTACACATACTATATCCATTCCGGTAACAAATTCAATACAATTTCACCCACACGTTGAACGTCATTGATCAGAACGGACTGTTCACAAAATAATTGCTAGGGTTGAAGAATGATACTCTGTTAATTAGAGATTTTGTTCTCGCTCAACTCAAATGTATGCCAAGATTTTCAACTGCCCTCTAAAATGTAGTCTGTCACTTAAGAGTGTATAATGTACTTTATAATGATGAACATTATAAAAATAATAACTTTTTGAACAAAAAATAAGAAAAAAAAAAGCACCATAACTATTAAAATATATCCAAAACTTGTTGTAGGATACATCAAAAGATGACTGTAACAATTGAAGATTTTCGTCAACATCACGAGATAACATAACTAATGTTGTCACAAGAGACCACACGTTCTTGTTCTTTAGTGCCACTGCTTTTATAGTTAAAATATATAAGGGATGATTACTTAATAGTTCAATTAATTCAGCCTCCTTTTCTTTGACCAATTCTCTACTAGTTCTTTATTCTTTTCTCAATCATGTCTAGGATGGCTCTCATAAACTGTGTTCAATTAGTTATATTGTATTTAATGAAACACAGTTGTTCCAATGTGTTTCATTGTGAAAAGATAACTCACCATCTTCTCAAAGAATTGAAGTTCCACACTAAGGAGGTGTGTAAAAGTCCCATTAGTTGATGATAATGGGTACTAAATGAAAGTAGGGGGGGACTTAGATTTACATGACTCCAGCTTTTACAGACTATCAGATAGACAAGCAGAAGATGAAGGTATTGAATTAGCGAGAATACGTTTTCTAGTAACATGTGGCAAGAATGTCATGTATTTTAAAAACTTGTTTCATGTGTTAAACATCCTATAGGATTTGTCTGATAAGTGGTATAGTTAATTTTGTATACCAACAATTGTGGTTCTTCCCGAGAAAGAGGCGAATTAACAGAAGCTACCCCTATGACTATCTCCATTGGTCAAACTATTATGTATTAGCGATAAGACCTACCATTAATGTATAAAGACTTACTGTAAATATATTGCTCTTGAAATAGGACTTTCTCTGTAACTAGCTGACATTTTAACTATAATGTGTGAAGGATAGATGAAATTGTTTATGTAATAATCTAAGATGAGGTCTGATAAAGACTTTTTGTGCCCTCTGTAATGCTTTTTGCGCTACCGCTCACAGGATGGGTATGGGGTGCACAATAAGTAAGTAAGTAATTATCAAAAGAAGGCACCAAACCGGGAAGGCTATGTAGCACCATCAAATACGCAAAATAATCAGAGTGCGCTAAATATTACCAAGGATGCCAATACGAGAACAAAAACGCATAAGGCGAACGATATCAAAAGTATCCGAGTCACCAAGAATTCTATCGAGGGACAGGTGACCGCGAGGGGCGGTCGGAAAGCAAGACACACGCTCGTCCTGGAAGTCAGGACATTCAAGAAGGACATGCACGACCGTAAGAGGGACAATGCAACTAGGACAATAAGGAGCAGGGCGGCGCTCCATCAAGTGACCATGGGTTAAGCGAGTATGGCCAATACGCAACCTCGCCAGAGCTGTTTCCCACCGCCGGTTACGGTGGAAGGAGGACGGCCACGAGGAAACACAACATTTAAGAGTACGTAGCTTGTTACCAGTAACAGACAACCAAGAAGCCTGCCAACGGGTAAGGACTGAGGAATGGATAACCGGGTAAAAGTCGGAATACGGAATGCCTTTGCGAGAGATGGGACAAGAGCGGACAGCTTCCTTGGCAGCAGCATCCGCACGCTCATTTAAAGACACACCAATATGGCTGGGAACCCAACAAAACTCAACCGACTTAAATTTACTGTGAACGAGAAACAGTCAATGCTGGATCTCGACAACTACTGGATGAACCGGATTAAAGGACCCGAAAGCCATGAGGGCACTACGAGAGTCAACAACAACCACAAAGGAAGACTGACAACGAGAAAGCAGGAGACGAAGAGCATAGAGAATAGCATAAAGTTCCGCTGTAAAGATGCTAGTCTCCGGAGGCAAGCGACACATATAAGTGCGATCAGGAAAAACAACAGAGTAGCCAACACCGTCCGCTGACTTAGACCCATCGGTGAAGACAGAAACGGAGCGGGAGTGAGAAGAAAAGTGCTCGAGGAAAAGGCGTTTTAGAACCGTAGGAGGGGTAAAAGCTTTAGTGATACGGGTCAAGGATGTACAAAACCGCGGAAGAGGGACCCTCCACGGGGGCAAAGAAGGAACAACACGAGGAGAAACATCAGAAATACGAACGGAAAGAGAATCCTGTAGGCGAGATAACTGGACAGAAAGAGGGAGGTGGTGAAGAGGAACAGGAACCGCAGGAGGGGTAAAAGTTAAAGCACGACAGAGGCGAGAGGAAGGATGTTGCAAGGACCGCGCAAGATAGCGAAGACAGTAGCGATCACGGCGGTCCTGGAGAGACAGGAAGCCAGTGTCAACATACAAGCTAAGGATGGGAGTCGAACGAAAGGCACCAGAACTGAGGCGCAACCCAGTATGGTGCAAAGCATCAAGACGGCGAAGAGTAGAAGGAGAAGCAGACGAGTAAGCAGGGCAACCATAATCGAGCTTAGACAGGACAAGAGAGGAATGTAAAGCAAGGAGAGTGCGCCTATCTGCCCCCCAAGAAGTATGGGACAAGACCCGAAGGAGGGTAAGGGCCTTAGAGCACTCAACACGGAGGTAAGAGATATGGGGAGACCAAGACAAACGAGTGTCAAGGAATAACCCCAAAAGCTTCGCGGAATCTTTGTATTCAAGGGGATGACCATAAAGTGACAAAGAGGGACGAAGAACAACCCGTTTCCGCGTAAAAGTCATGGCACAAGTCTTAGAAGTAGAGAACTTGAAGCCATGACCTGTGGCCCAAGACGACACGGCATCAATTGCAAGTTGAAGCCGGCGTTGAAGGAGAGGCGAATCATCACCCTGACAACAAAGGGTAAGATCATCGACATAGAGAGCGGAGAAGACACCAGAAGGAAGAGAGGAAAGAAGACCATTGAGGGCAACCAGAAAAAGAGCAGTGCTCAGAACACTACCCTGGGGCACACCTTCGTATTGCTGAAAAGAGGGAGAGAGAGCGGTACCAAGGCGCACCCGAAAGGAACGACGAGAGAGGAAGCTGCGGAGAAAGAGAGGGAGATGACCACGAAGGCCAAAAGAATGAAGTTGAGATAGGAGATGATAACGCCAAGTGGTGTTGTAAGCCTTCTCTAGGTCAAAAAGGACGGCAACAACGGAGGTCTTCGCAGCAAAAGCAGAACGAATATAGACCTCCAAGTTCACCAGGACATCTGTCGTGCTGCGGCACTTGCGGAAACCAAATTGAAAAGGGGAGAGGAGGTGATGGTGTTCCAGGAACCACATCAGACGAACGTTAACCATACGTTCAAAGAGTTTGCAGACACAACTTGTGAGAGCAATAGGGCGAAAGTCCTTAGGGGAAGTACCCAGAGACCCCGGTTTGCGAACAGGGAGGACAACGGCATCAAGCCAGTCCTCAGGGACTGACGACGACTCCCAGATCCGATTATACAGACTCAGTAAATACTGAGACGTGCTCGGAGGGAGATGGCGAAGCATCTCATAATGAATACCATCGGAGCCCGCCGCCGTAGAACCGCAGAGGGCCAGGGCAGAACGAAGTTCAGAGAGAGAGAAGGGATCATTATAGGGAAGCTGAAGATGAGTGCAGAAATCTAAAGGACGAGACTCAAGGACAGGTTTACGAAGAAGGAAAGATTGGGGAAGATGAAGACCAGAGCTAACAGAAGAAAAGTGGGAACCCAGTTCGGAAGCGACCTGCAACGGGTCCGCCACAAGAGTATCATGGAGGTGAAGGACCGGTGAAACATCGGGAATGAACTTACCCGCTATCTTGCGGATACGCTTCCAGATCTGGGCCAGAGGGGTTTCGGACGTAATTGTTGAGACATAAGATGCCCAACATTCACGTTTAGCCGTACGGATGGCCCTACGGGCCACCGCACTCGCTTTCCGAAAGAAAAGAAAAGAATCGGTCGTCTGCCTACGGCGGTGCCTCTTCCAGGCTGCACGCTTACAGCGGACAGCCCGAGCACAGTCCGCATTCCACCAGGGAACGCACTTCCGTGGACCCCGAGAGGAAGAGCGAGGAATAGAGCGGAGGGCAGCGTTGAAGACAGTGTCATGAAAAAGGAGGAGAGCGCGAGAGAGGGGCAGAAGGGAGAGGTCAGAGAGAGTAGCACTGAGGGAAAATAGGGTCCAGTCCGCCTTAGCAAACTGCCACCTAGGGAAAGAGAGGGAAGGGCGAAAAGAGAAAAAGGAAACAAGGATGGGGAAATGATCACTTCCATGGAGGTCATCAAGAACCTGCCACGTGAAATCTAAGTAAAGAGAAGGAGAGCAGAGAGAAAGATCAAGACAAGAAAGGGTGCGAGTCCGAGAGTCCAAATGAGTGGGCTCACCAGAATTCAGAAGAGACAGGGAAGAAGAGAGGAGAAACGGCTCAAGGAGGCGACCCCGGGTATTCGTCAGAACGTCACCCCAAAGAGAATGACGACAATTGAAGTCACCCAGCAGGAGCACAGGCTCCGGCAAGGAGTCTAGGAGGTGTTTCAAATCAGGAAGAGAGAGCGGGACACTCGGGGGGAGATAAATGGAACAAACTGTGTACCATTTCCCCACAAAGATACGAGCAGCAGAACAATGGAGAGGCGAAGGAAAAAGTAAAGGAACAAAGGGAACATCAGCCCGAATCAAGAGAGCAGAAGAATTAGAAGCCCCAGCAATGGCTGGGGGGGGGGGGGGGAGAGAAAGGAATAGCCACGAAAACGACCAGGACGAGCACCAAGCATTGGCTCCTGGAGACAGACACAAAGGGGCGAAAACCGCGAAATCAGAAGTTGGAGTTCGAGGAAATTGGCGTAATAACCTCGAACGTTCCATTGAAGAATGGACAACGACGAGAAGAGAAAGGACAAAAACAGAGAACAAGGAAGAAACAAAGGCGAAAGAGCAACAGAGCACGTTAAAGAATATCAGGGTCGGGATCAGGGTCAGCAAAGTCAGGGTTAGGGGGCATGGGTAAACTGAGCAAAGACGGAGGGAAGGAAACGGGAGAACAGATCAGAGGTGGGCGGGCAGGGTCCGGAGGAGGAGGAGGAAGAGGAGGAGACAATGGAGAGGAGCAGTCAAGGACAGCAGCAGGAAGAGGGGGAGCAGAAAGAGGGGAGCGCACCCCAGCAAGAGCAGCAACCGAAAGGGAAGCAGGGGCCAAAGAAACCTCCATAGCAGGAACAGGGGGCGCAAGCACTGAAACGGAAGGGGAAGGAGCAACAGAGTCAGGAGGAGGAGCTGAGGAAGAAAGCGAAGCCTTCTTACCCGCCGGGGAAGAGGAAGGAGAGGAGCCAGGCTTACGCTTCTGACTTAAAGAAACCGGTGTCCCAGCAACTACGTACCGGGCAACGGATTCCAGTGTCTCAACAGGAGAAGCCGAACGAGAGCACACACGACGGCCGTTAGGAGAGCGATGGACATCCGCCCGCACCGACAGGCGGTGGGGAGAGCCGATAGATGGAGGAAGAGGATGGGAAGGAGGATCGGAGGGGGACGAGGAAGAAGACACGACACACCGGGTAGAAGGAAGGGGAACCCCAGACAGAGGACCAGGAGGAGGATCCTTCGGGAGAGAACCCAAAGGAACAAAGGAGGGGGCAGTGGGCACATCAGGGTCCAAAGCCCAGAAACGGTTGTGAGTCTGAGGAAGGCGGGAAGGACGAGGAGAGGAAGAGCGCAACACGCGAGCATAAGAGATATTAGCATAAGGCGGGAGCCGGCGAACCTGGCGCCTCGCCTCAGGAAAAGATAAACGCTCCCGGTGCTTCAAGTTGAGGACGGCTGCCTCAAGCTTGGAATGGACACACGCACGGGAGAAGGTAGGATGGGCCTCACCGCAGTTGAGGCAACGAGCCTGGGGAGAAGCGCACTCCGACTTAGAGTGACCTTCGCCACCACACAAAGGACAGAGAGAGACAGTCCCGGAGCAGCGGAGGGCACCATGCCCAAACCTCCAGCACTTGTTGCAGAGCCGAGGAGAAGGAATGTACTCCTGGACAGAGCACCTGGCACCAGCAAGAATGACAGAGGGTGGAAGGGTCCTACCATCAAAGGTAATCTTCACAACCCGGAGGGGTTGACGGCGACTACCACGAGGGGGACGAGTAAACGTGTCCACCTGGAGAATAGAATGGCCCTGGGCAGCGAGGATATGTCGAATATCGTCGTGGCAGTCGCGCAGGTCCCGAACACCGGTCGCAACATGGGGCGGGAGCAAAATAGTGCCAACACTGGCATTCAACTGAGCGTTCTTCGAGACCCGAACGGGGGTCTCGCCAAGGCAGGATAAGGCAGCCAAGCGGGAAGCAGCATCCTGAGAAGGAGCAGCAACGACACGTGTACCGAGACGAGTGGGGTTGAAAGTAATGGAGGCATCCACGGAATCAATGAGATGTCGATGGAGGGAGAAATCGTCAGGAGGCGCAGAATCAAGAGGGAGATCAAAATATTTGGCCCACGAAGCGGGACCAAACAAGGCTTGATAGGTAGCAGAACTGGAAGGAATCGAGCGAGGGCGGCCGTGACGAGGACGGCGGTGAGAACCCCCAGAGAGAGAGGGGTTAAAAGGCGCAGTAGTTACAACTAGAGAAGGAGCCGCGCCAGGGGACGAGGTAGTCACCACTGGGGGCTTGGGGCTCGACCCAACCACAGAGGAGGGAGGGGAGCCAGAGGAAGGAGTCAGAGAGGCCAAAGGAGGAGCAAGGTCGGGGCCCAATGCAGCGGAGGCTACAGAGCCCGGTCTTCCAATACGGACCGACTCGGGGGCTTGGTCGCCCACCCCACGAGCCTGAGAAGGTAAACCAGAAGAAGCCGAAGCAGGGGTTATCATCATGACGAAAGGAAGAATTCACTCACGAATGTGCCCCCACACCCACCATGGAGCCACAATTAGAGGCAGGACACCCAACAAGAAGCTATCGCCGATCTTGTCGGGGCCTCTTAGGGGTGCGTCGTGAGTATACGCCCCACAAACGCCACCTTAAGAAACCGACAGTCCGTCGAGATCGGGTTCAGTGACGAAGTGGGGATTGACAATAAAAGGTTCCCCTCGCTCTCGACGTCGGGTACTGCAGTTCTACGGGTGCATGAGTATGCCTCCTCAAGCACCCGGGCGTCAAAATAGAAGAAGTCCAAGGGAAGAACCAGAACGAGCAAAAGGTCGGCAGGAAACGGCAAGCAGATAGGAGAAGAGGGGGGAGAAAAACGAAACAGAAGGAAAAGGAAAAGATGCCCAGCAGAATTGGAGAGGACGGCAGCAGGAGCACAAGGCTAGAAAAGGACAGAGGACTGTCCCAAGGAGCATCACACTCCGGCAGCCGCCCACTAAGCCCCCACACGGCGACAACGAGCTGAGCGGGGAGGGGGGGTGCACAATAAACTAGCCGCCTCTGGTGGCAACAATCAAGTAGTAGTTACTAATCACTACTACTCACTACTTCTGGGTATATATAAAAAATGTGTTCTTTTTTTCTAAATGTCTGGCATGTAATGACAAAATCCAGCATTAAATTCATAGCAGAACACATTCATTATTTTCAACTTCATATAATTAAATCATATTGAAAATGTATTAATTTTGAAGAAATCAAACGAAATATAATATAGTAATTATTAGTTACTTCTTTGTATTTTTCAATTAGGAAGGGTTTATGTTGTAATGTATTTCTTTATCCACTGCACTATGCCACCTGACATAAAACAGGGTTTGACGGTGTGCCACCCGATTCGTAAGCAATGTTAGGATATCGTAAAATTTAAAACACACGCTGTTGATTGGGTACGAGATGGAGACCTGAGGCCTCCAGTGAGCTGCAGCCATTTTGAAACAATTCTCAGCATGCACCACTGCTGCAGGTAGGCTCAGTTCTGATTTATTTTAATTTATTTATTTATTTATATTCAAGAAGGTACATTGGGTTTATGAGAGAACATAGCATTAAATATTTTTACATTCTTGTAAGGTCACTAGTACGCATAGCGTTTCGGGCAGGTCCTTAATCTAACAGATAATTTTCATTAGGTAATTTCTAGCTAAATTGAAAAAAAAATTACAGGTACATAGTAAGAAAATCTGACAAAGATTAGAGGTACATTAATGTAAAATTTGAGGGTTATCAACAGGTACATTGTAGCATAATTTGAGGATTATTTCAAGGAATAATGCAGTAAAATATGCATTCAATATAACAACCATGATATAAGGTGATAACAATGGTAAAGTTATATGGGTTAGGTACATATATTGGGGGATTGGGTAGCACGAGATACAGTGCGAGTTTGCACGATTGGGTAGCACGAGATACAGAGCTTTTGTATTATTTTTGAATAAGACAAAAGTTGGACAACTTTTCAATTCGTTAGGGAGTGAGTTTCATAGACGAGGTCTCTTTATTTGCATTGAGTGTTTACATGTTTACACAGATTAAGTTTGACTCTCGGGATATCAACGAGATATTTATTTCTGGTGTGGTGATTATGGGTTCTATTATATCTTTCCAGGAAGAGTTTCACAGCAGGGTTTGCATTTAAGAACAGGGTTTTGTAAACGTAAATGGCATAAAAGAATGTGTGTAATGAGTTTATGTTTAGCGATTTAAACAGGAGGGGGGGGGGTTGAGTGTTGCTTGAAAACATAGTTATTGTTCTGATAGAGCAACCATGGCTGACACATGGGATTGCCGTCTGATGGAGAAATTCCTTCATTATTGTTTGAAGAAGAGAAGGGTAGGTATATTGATGAACCAAGGCACGATAAAGACCTAACACAATTATCCGATCCAAATGATACAGACATGGATGTGGACGATACAACGAGCGTGTCCTGTACCGGCCGAGCGCCATGCATGCTGTGACCTCACAGATCATCGCCCTTGCCAGTATTATCACCACCACCTGTGTCATCTCCCATTTTTGACGAAAGTGATACCGAAGATAAATAATTTTCAGGGTTCAGTAATGCTGCTTCTGATACAAGTAGTACAGATGAACCAAGTGTTACCGGGTACCATGGTGGTATTACTAGGTGGAGATTTGTTGTCCATGCAGCAGGTCTTCTCTCATGACAACACTGATGAGTGTCGCCATTATATCTACTTTCCATACCTGGAGAATACCTGAAGAGGGTTCTGGGAGTTCTTTTACTTCCCTGGTCGCCTTACTACTATATAAGGTAGAAGAGCTTTATCTACTAACCAATAGGTATTTAGTGCACGAAAACGGACCCGTGGTGGTGGTGGCGCCAGTGGGTATGGCGGCCGTGTTGGTGGCGCTAGTACACACAGTGTCGGAAAACCCGACACCATTTACCAATATTTAATACAATAGGCAAATAATATTGCTTCTGGGTTATATAAATAAACTCACAAAAGCCGTGGCACACTGGAATTTTCCTCTCACAGAAAACGAAATTCCTGTTGGGACTTATTCTTAATACAGCAGTCTCTATATTGAAAACATAATAAAAACATTGCACTTAAATCAACTTAATTATTAGTAAAAAAATCGAGTAAATGTAGGTCCTCTAACGACTTTCGACATATGGGCAAGAGAGTCAGGTCAGTGGAGGAGGGCCTGTGGTCAGTAATTGTTAATTTTAACAAGTCGCTGGAGCAAATTTAGCTCCTATAATTTTCCTTGGACAACGATGTTATGGGAAGTAAAGTGCTCCCATTATTACATGAACTTCGTCTACTTCAATGGAAGTGTCTTACCAAAACCTGGGGCCCAGGTTCACCAAGCAATTACGCAAGCACTTACGAACCTGTACATCTTTTCTCAATCTTTGGCGGCTTTGTTTACAATTATTAAACAGTTAATGAGCACCGAAGCACCAGGAGGTTGTTTATAACATTAAAAACAGTTGATTGTGAAGTTTTCAGGCTTCTAAACTGTTTATTAAATGTAACCAAAGCCGTCAAAGGTTCAGGAAAGATGTACACGTTCGTAAGTACTTGCGTAACTGCTTCGTGAATCTGGCCCCTGTTTATTATCTTTACATTCCAGGCCAGTTATGTTAGGTAGATGTAGGGTAAACCGGTTAGCACACGAGACAGCGACAAAACCCAGGAAAATATATATGGGTCCTTATCTTATAATCAATATACCAATATTTCCTCTGAAATAGCTGTCATATGAGGAGTCCTGCTATTATTTGTGAGTATCCTTTGACAGATGGCATTGAAGAGGAAGAAGAATTAATACTAGTTACTTGGTACACCAGAACATGGTGTTGATGCCAGCCTCAACCACGAGGATTATTTGGTGTGATCATCCTGGTTCATAACTGGTGGACCAGGCCTACTTACAAAAAGATAAGGCTTCCCAATTTAATTAGTTATATTTGTAGCTAAATACTGTAGTAAATGTCTACTAACCAATAATTTATATGGATGACTGCATATGAACCATAAACCCCATGACTGCATATGAACCATAAACCCCATGACTACATATGAACCATAATAACGTCTAAGGAAATCGATTTTTTTATTGATATAAAAATTCAAAGTACAAACCACATAAGGAAAGAACATAAAAATAACACAAAATCGGCATATGACACAACACAAGGCACAGGAAATATACAAAATACAACATGTTAAAGGCAAAGGAACATCAACAATATAGGCACATAAAGACAAATACCTCTAGAACGTAAAGGGGCGGAAAACAAAATACGAACACGGGCACCCCAAACCTCACACAGAGGAGCACAATAATACATAAGAGGCATGCGCCAGAGACACAGGAGCAATAGGTATAAGTAACACAAAAGGCATAAATAACAAATTATGTACAGAGCAAATTAAGAAGCCCACGCAAGAGCCAGGAAAGAAACACAAAACCACATACAAAGAAAATCCATGAATACATCTAGGATACACAGAATACAGTAATACAATAGTTAAAGAACCAACACACCAGAATAATCAGAGTTAAATGCTCATGTAAAAAAGCATAGAACAATCCCCAACACGGGCACCTAATACAAAGCTAAAAGCAATACAAGAAACATACCTAAAGCAAAAAAAACACAAGGCATGAATAACAGAAAATAAATCTACACAGGGAACCGAAAATACAGAAAAACAAAAAACACAAAAAGATGCAAACGACCAAAAGGCCGTAAGGACACAAGTACATAAAATAAACAGCCATGCAGAAGACACACATCCGCAAGTATAAAACCACACCCAGCCACACAGCCAATCACACAAAATATACACAGAAAGAGACCAACATACAAACACACACGCAAACCCAGAAACAAAAAAAACTGAACATGCAGGAACCGGAAAACAAATCACCCCCAACCCCACCCCACACCCACGCACCCAAGCGCGCGCAAACACCACAACACACATTAGTTAAACCGGAGGATATTTCTCAGGGCACGTCCACACCGGATACTTCCGCTTATAAGCCTCCCATATCAAAAACTCCTGGTCCATAGGGGCACGACCCCTCACGATATTCCAGGCATTCCAAATACTCGGGGACCACCACATCCGGCGGAATTGGTTGCCTCCAAACACAGGACACCGAAGACGAAGAACCCCACATGGGAGGCAAGGACACTGCCGCCGAGGAAGCAGTAGATGCCGAAACAGCGGGTGGAGGCCGCCCAACGGGCCGAACACTAGGGCGCGTACTTCGTCCCACGTCGGGCACTGCACCGAGCCCCACGGAGGGTGGCCCCGCAGGCGCCCCAGGGGCCCCGCCAACCGGAACAGGAGCAGAGTCCCCCCGACGCACTTCCTTTGACAACACCACAAAGAGGTTGCGGTCACCACTGGCAACCGCCCACTGAGGAGAGCCACCAACAGGGGGCACAGTGTCCAACACAGAAGGCACCACAGGAGGCAGCTCAACGTCTTCCACAGCATCATCATCCACTGCTTCATGCTCCTCCGCACATGTCCGGCGAGGTGACATAACCCGAGTTGAACGACGGCGCTTAGAAATAGGCCGTTGATCGTTTGAACTGTCACCCCCTGCAAGCGGTGCCCCAGAAGAACCATCGGCAGGCGGCCCGAAAGCCGGGGCAGCACGATCACGCAGAACAGCAGCCTCAATGACGCGGAGCAAAAAGCCACTACCACCCAAGGAGACCGGATGTGGAGAAGGAAGAGACACACCAGGCGTAAAGGCAGGAACCGGCAGAGGAGAAGAGGCACTGGTTAACGAGGAAACTACCAGAGGCGACGAGGCAGAGGGCGTGGGCGAAGACACACACCACCGTCCCAACAGCCCCAGGAAGCACAACTTCTGCAGGAGAAGCAGGCACCACCCCCTCAGCACCATCCAATGCCACCACGGAAGCAGCCGGAAGCGGATGCACTTCCGCATCCACTGAACGGCGAAGGTCAGAATCAGGTGCCCCTAGGTCCTCAGAGCTTACCGGTGGGGCCGACAGAGCAGGGCCAGACGGAGCGACAGCTGGAACCACCGCAGGAACCACACTAGGCACCTGCACAGAGCGGGTTATCCGCCGGGGAATCCCCACGCACAAACAAGCGGAGAAAATCAGCCTCCAGGAAAACGGAAGGGGCCTCAACACAAGGAGCGTCACAGCCGGCCGCCACGTGGCCCTCAGCACCACATCAGAAACAGGTGCGTGTTTGACCCTGATAAAATACCCGCAGAGAGAGCCCACGAAACGCAACCGTGGAAGGAATAGGGCACGTGACCCGCATAACAAACATACGAGCACCCAGACGAACCCCTTTCAGCCGACCCACACTCAAAGTGGTGAACCAGTGCTTCACCACCGCCCCAAACTGCGTAAACATGGACATGAGCTCCGCTTCGGGGAAGGTCACTGGCACACCGTGAATGCTCACAAAAGTCAAGAGCACCCAGGGATCCGAGATCTCCTCAGTCTCAGCCGAAGCAGGAAGAGGACGCGAGCGTGCATTCCAGTGTGCCACAAACTCCTGGTAAAGAAGCGACGTGGCAAATGACATCGCCACACGGGCTGGCGATATCTTTTCTAGCCCCAGTAGATCAGAGACGGTCACACGGAGCACGTCCAGGAAAGCAACCTCCACAATGGGCCAGTCCACTGCACCAGAAAAATCCAGCTGTACAGTATCCACCCGTTGAATACGGCTATCACCGGCCACCTCCATACCGCCAGCCGGATCCCCGGCCAGCAGGCGCTCCACACCACCAACAGCAAACCACTACGCATCAATGGCCAACGACGACTGGCTGCTCTAGCCTGACGTCCACACCCTCTGGCGGCGAAGAGGGACACACCAAGGAAATCGATTTGTGGGAATTTTAAAAAATACAGTCCACTTTAAACCATCATACAATTTGCTATCGAAATATATAAATTATCGTAAAATATAAATTCATATAAATTAAATAAATATATATCTCACAGGTCAATTCCCCACGCAGAGCACGGCTGAATTTGAGGGGGAGGACTGTGATAATTTTGTGCCACACAAACCTCAATTTGATGATACTAATGTTGGGGTTGCACCCACTTTTCAGAATACAGGTGACGACATGACAAAGCGAATATTGAATGGCTTATTCTGATGAGCCATTCATGCAACATCTTGTGACGAAACCAACAGGTATGCACACAACTTATTATAGGTGGTTTATTTCCTGCTCCATGTATGATATGTTGGAAGGACACCACCGTTGCTGAGTTGTATGTGTTCTTAGCTCTGTGTATGCTTATGAAACATTCAGTGAAGCACGTCATACAGGACAACCTCAGTGTTCAAGAAGTACATGTGACGAAACAGGTTCCTGATATTACTACGTTGCCTACACTTTGAAAATCTTGAGAAAATCGATTTTGGTGTCGTGTCAAGATGGCCCGCAGCATCGCTGGTAGCAAAGACTTTCCTATAAACTACCAAAAGTCACCTGGCCTCAAGTTGTCAAGGGTAAAGTGAAAGACTATGGAAAATCCATCAGTTTACTGGGGCGAACTTATATACAATACACCTCTCCATATACAACACATCCCCAACTGTTAACTAAATTAACAAAAGCACATGTCAAGCAGCTAGCTGTTGCTAGGCCACAATCACCTAAAAACATTGGTACACTAGTCACGTAAACCTGGCTATAAAGTCATCAACATGGTGGGTAGTGACATACAATAACAGTAGGGGTAATGTCTCAATGTCGACAGCAATATCACCAGTCAAAGTCCTCAATATCACCAGCAAAGTCTAGACTCCTCATAAATTTGCCTTCTCCACAATTACTGGAAAAGTGACAAAGTAATTTTATCAATGAAGGTACAAGTCCACAACGACTTGACAAAAAACAACGTCAATTATAGGTCTTCCAAACGTTAGAGTTACAATGTCTGGACATGGGACAGTCAGGGTTTCCTCTCGAAAGTCTAAGTTCCCCAGACCAGTAACTTGACTAAGTCCAAAACCACGGAAATTCGGCTATGTTCACAAACAAGGAAAATTTGACAAAGTCCAAAAATCATAAAATTGGTCAAAGTCTCCAAATCATGAATTGTTGTCAAAGTCCACAAACCTCCGCCCCAGAGGCTATGTCGACAAATCAGTAAAACTACAATGTACCCACACGGCTTAGTTACGAATGTAAGTCTCCAAAGACAGTTACAGATATGGATTATCTGGAAACACGGTTATACTGATCCACACAGAATCTTTCTTAGATGTGGTAAGAAGTCAAATGAATGATTATATGCACCACCAAAGAGTACACACATTCAACCCCCCCCCCCCCTCTAAAACCCAGAGACCAGTGATCATACCTGCCGTCTAACACCCTGGTGCAGCAGCAGGTACTAACACTGCCAAAAATATATGTCTCCACACAGAGTACAGAATGAACAGAACATAACAAGTATAGACAAGACCCTTTTTTATTTTTTTTTTTGAGATATATACAAGAGTTGTTACATTCTTGTACAGCCACTAGTACGCGTAGCGTTTCGGGCAGGTCCCTGGAATACGATCCCCTGCCGCGAAGAATCATTTTTTCATCCAAGAACACATTTTACTGTTGCGTTAAACAGAGGCTACAGTTAAGGAATTGCGCCCAGTAAATCCTCCCCGGCCTGGATACGAACCCATGACATAGCGCTCGCGGAACGCCAGGCGAGTGTCTTACCACTACACCACAGAGACTGTGACTGTGTACTTTAACGTACACAGATGTTCACTAAACAAAATATAGCACATAACAAATATTACAATACTTATATACACAGCATAGAAGGAAGAACGACCAACCACCCGAGTTGGTAACTATTTATACACGCAGCAAGAAAACGGGGGAGGGGGCAATGCCGGTCGCGTCACCGGCCGGCAACAAGCAGTTACACTCCATCAATATATATAACAATAATAATGTACAAGGAATATAATGTAATATAATACCTAAAATACCATAACATACAGTAATATATAATAACATGCACATGTATATAATGACAAATGGGCAAAAAGTCACATGGTATATACTGACATGAAATTTACATTGACAATATTTTTTTTATTTTTTTTTATTTTTTTACATGCATAGCATGCAAATTAAATACAATAAAAAAAACAAGAAAAGAACATAGAAAACATAACAAAACAAAACAAGAAACCACCGGCCAGAGGGGCCGACAGCACAGTACAACATATTACAAACACGGTAAATGCACGAGAAATTTAGCATACACCAAGACACAAAAAAACAAACAAAGGCAAACAAGCAAGCACAGTAACAGTACAAAACAAAAAATCACAAAACAAATCAAACATCAAGAGTAACAATATAAAATATAACAAGAAAATCCCAATATACAACAAAACAAAATAAAAATAACAAACAAGTACAACATATAATGCAAGCAGGAAACACCAGTGCAAATGTACATCACAGAAACAAGACATGAATAAAAACACTCACACCACCACACCAACCGCCTCACAACAAACAAAGGGAGAGGCACAAAATATACAATAATAACAAACAAGCACTCTATGCAAGCAAGAAACAAAACATAGTAACATATACAACAAACAAACAAGCACCGGCCTGAAGGACCCGGAACAAAAACACAACATAAAGGACATCATGAAAATAGATACAAGAAAAACGCACAGCACACAACAAGCCAAAAATAAAAACAAAAAACAATTTAAAAAACATAAATAAAAACAAAAATAAAAATAAACACAAAAACAAAAAACAACACAATATAGTAATGCATAAGTAGAACACACATGGCAAAGTAACAATACAAAAGCAAATACAGGAATAAAAACGCCCTCACCAAAATACCTGCCTCGCAACAAATAAGGGATAAGCATGGGTACAAAAGACAATAGGGCAAACAAAAGGCCATAGGGGCACACAAACCTACAGTAACATTGAATTAGCTGACATATTTGCCCGGGAACAAGATCCGGGGGAACCGCACATTGAACGCCTCCCAAATTAGCCAATTCCCCCAAGTGGTCTGACCCTCTACCGGGGGCGCTATATTATCCGGAACCCCGGCAACAAACACCTGTATACAGGGAACCCAGATGGTATCACACCGGAGGCGAGTAACAGCCACCCTACTCCATACATCGGGAACCCGCCCATCTTGAAAGTCCTCCGGTACTTCAGACCGCAGGAACTCGGCAACCACGTCCTCCAGAGCCTCAAGTCGCAACCCCACAGGAAAGGGCTGGGCAGTGGGCGCCACCACAGGGGCACCAGCGGCCACAGGCACAAGACCAGATGACTGCAGGGAACCAGGGCGGCGTGCATCCTTCCGTAAAGTCACTACCAGGCCATGCCCAGCACCAGCATCCGCACTATCCCTGGCAGCGGAAGCCACCACACCCCACTGCGGAGAGCCCCCTGGCGGGGAAGGAACAGAAGGCACACCCGAGACACAGGCATCAGCACCAGCAGGCACATGAACCTCCGTCACCACCACCCGCTGAGACAACGACGCATCCGGATCCACGCCATCAACACCTGAAGACCCACAGTCAATGAAGTCCCCAACATCGGCCCAGGCAGTAGACGAACGCCTGGAACGTTTGGGCTCCGGCCGGATATCATCAGAGCCGGAAGCGGACCCAGAAACACGGGCACCACTAGCCGGACGAACCAACGCCCGACGCAGAACGGCAGCAGCCTCTACCCACACCCAGCACAGGAGGGACCCGAGGTGAGGCTGCAGGGCCAGGTCCAGCAGCCAAAGACGAGGAAGCAGATGACGACGCCCCACAGGGAGTACCAGGAAGACCCACGGGAGCAGCAGGGCCAGAGAGAGGAGCAGGAGTAACATCCGACGGCACTGCAACATCCGGAAGAGGGCCGGCGACAACCGGGGGAACAATGGGCGACACTGGGGGATCCTCAGCAGCGAACAGGACGCTCACCTCCTCGCCCCCGGAGTCCTCCTCCAGAGGGAGCGGCGGGAAATCCTCTTCACGGAGCAAATTCACGAGAGCAACCGGATCAGCAGTACACCCGGCAGCCTGATGTCCCAACAAGCCACACCGGAAACAAGTACGGGGTTGTCGGGCATAAAACACCTGCATGTAGTACCCTAACAGCCGGACAGATGACGGAATGTCTGACCTCAGTCGCATCCCGAGGGTCCGAATGTTGGTCTTCACACCCGAATACGTTCCAGATGATAGCGAGTTCATCCTCACACTGACGACGGAGCCATACCTCTGGAAGAAACGCCGGAGGAGAGTCTCAGGAAACTTCATGGGGGGCGCCATGGACACTTACATATGTCACAGCACTACTACGGTCCGAAATGGTCACAGACCTGGTGCCGTCCTGCAGCTG